>NC_053390.1:460271417-460541080 GCF_905171765.1 Bufo bufo
AGTCCAGTCTCAGTAGCCAACAGTCTGGTCAACAGAATCCTCACCCTGATACTCCTTCCACCCACCATGGAGAGTCTTGGCAAACAAGTGATCCCACACTCAGATATTCCGAGGAGCTGTTTTCATTGCTATTCCTTAATTTGGGCCTCTCCCCAAGCCAGCTTGAAGAGGGACATGAGGAGATCTTGTGCCCGATTCCCAAACTCTTGAGCATCCACGGTCAGAAGAAGATGACGGTGGGGAATGGCAATTAGTGTTTTGCAAGGTGGATGATGATGATGAGACACAGTGCACAATAAGTCAACAGCAATTAGTGTCTCAAGAGGTTCATGATGAGGATGAGACTTAGTTGTCAATAACTGAGGTTGTTAGGTCAACAAGTCAGGAGGATGACCAGAGTGAGGAAGTGGAAGAGGAGGTGATGGACGATGAAATCACTGACCCAACTTGGTGGCAAGCTGAGCGAGGACAGCAGTACAGAAGAGGAGGGATCCGTGGCACCGCAACAGCCTGGAAAAGGCAGTGGGGTGGCAAAAGGTAGACGGCGGGCCACACCAAACAGGCCCGCAACTGTTCCCCGGAGCACCCCTTTGCGGCAATCTCCCTTGCCAAGGGGAAGGTGTTCCGCAGTCTGGTGCTTTTTTGAGGAAAGTGCGGACGATAAAAGAATTGTCATTTGCAACCTGTGCTGTACTAAATTGACCACTGGTGTGAACAATAGCAACCTCACCACCACCAGCATGATCCGCCACATGGCATCAAAGCACCCTAATAGGTGGGCCGAACGACTAGGTCCACAACCAGTGTCTGCGGGTCACACCACTGCCTCCTCTTCCCCTATGTTATGTGCTGGCCAATATCCTGTCCTAGACGCAGGTCCGGATGCCTCCCGCCCTGCACCTGAACCTTCGCAAGCACCATCAGCTAGCACATCCACTTCTGTGTCCCGGCGCAGCATACAGATGTCCATACCCCAGGCCTTTGAACGAAAGCGCAAATACCCAGCCACCCAGCCACGGACCATAGCACTAAACGCGCACCTTTCCAAATTGCTGGCCCTAGAAATGTTGCCATTTAGGCTTGTGGACACTGATGACGGTGGCTGTCCCGCGGCACCCTGTCCCCACCCTCCAATATTTTTCACTTTGTGCAGTCTCAGCCTTACACCAGCATGTGTCCTGTAACATCACCCGTGCCCTGACCAACGCAGTTATTGGGAAGGACCACTTAACGACTGACACATGGACAAGTGCTTTTGTCCAGGGACGCTACATTTCCCTGACGGCACACTGGGTGAACATTGTGAAGGCTGGGAGCGAGTCATACCCTGGGATGGCACAGTTTCTACCAACGCCAAGGATTGCGGGCCCTACTTCCATCAGGGCTTCTGCCACCACCTATGTTAGTGGCTGCAACCCCCCCCCCCCCCTTCTCCTCCTCCGCCTCCTCCTTTACTACCACCTCTGAATTATCATCTTGCAGCAACAGTCAGACATCAGTCAGTAGCTGGAAGCAGTGTAGCACTTAGGTGACAAACAGCACACCGCCGCAGAGCTGTGGCAGGGGATAAGGGACCAGACTGAGCTGTGGCTCTCGCCATTCAACCTACAAACAGGCATGGTTGTGTCTGATAATGGCCGTAACTTGGTGGCGGCTTTGGAGCTCGGCAAGCTCACACACCTACCATGCCTAGCCCATGTGTTCAACCTTGTGGTTAAGTGGTTTCTCAAAACCTACCCCAATTTGCCTGAGCTACTGGTAAAGGTGCGCCTCGTGTGTGCCCATTTCCGCAAGTCATCGACAGCTTCCGCCTGTCACCGCCAGTTCTGTGAGAAGATCTGGCAGATGTTTTTCTCTACCTCTTGTATGTGTTCTTTGTTTTGGTTTCACTTTCTCATCTCCTTTCCTTCTGCCAAGTGTCACTTATTTTGACTAACCGTCTTCCTTTATAATCCCTCCCATACTGCCTCACTTTGCGGTTTATACTACTTCCTGGATGAGGTGTTCACTGCTGGAGGCTGCTTCTGCTGTTTGTTCAGATAAGTCATTTACTTTATTGTGTTTCCTTGCTGGCTTGATTCTAGGTGACCCTGACTCCGTCCTTATTAAGTGCAGGGAGCCGGTGGTCGTGTCCCCTCACTATTATAGGGTTTTCAGGTGTCACACAGTATTAGGTACGCGGGCATGCAATCGTCTACCATACAGACCCTTGCATGTGCATAGCAGTCATGGAGAGCTCTTAGGGTTTTATAGGGCTCACCTATAAGCTCCTTAGTTTGGGATCAAGCCAGTCGCTCGTTTATTTATATGTTCCAGCTATCTGCTAACTTCATCCGTGACACCGCCGGTCTGTCAACGCTGCAGCAGCGCTTGCAATTGCCAGCTCACCGACTGTTGTGCGGCGTGAGCACACGCTGGAACTCCACGTTCCACATGTTGGCCAGGCTTTGTGAGCAGCAGAGGGCAGTAGTGGAATACCAGCTGCAACATGGTCGTCGCCTTTCCAGTCAGCTTCTGCTCTTTACAAGCGATGAGTGGGCATTGATGTCTGACCTCTGTGAGGTGTTACGTAACTTTGAGGAATCAACAAAGATGGTGAGCGTCGATAACGCTATTATCATCGTAACTATCCCACTTCCATGTCTACTCAAATGCTCGCTGCTCATAATTAAGGCGGACGCTTTGTGGAAGAAGTGGAAATGGGGGGAAAAAGTACACAGGGTGATAGCCTGACCACCCTCAGTTCGTATTCTCAGCGAGAATTGGATGATGAGGAGAAGGAGAAGCAGGAGACGGTTGCCTCCGCTACAGAGGGTAGTACCCATGGAAGTTTTATTCCATCTGCTCAGCGTGGATGGGTAGAAGAGGAGGAAGAGGATGAGGAGATTGAGAGTCATCCTCCTGATGAGGACAGCAAAGTCTTGTCTGTTGGGACTCTAGCACACATGGCTGACTTTATGTTAGGCTGACTTTCCCGTAACCCTCGCGTTGTACACATTTTGGCCAACACTCATTACTGGTTGTTCACCGTTCTTGACCTCCGCTACAAAGAGAACTTCTCATCTCTCATTCCTATGGTGGAGAGGATGAGCAAAATGGTGCAATACAGAAGGTCCTTGTGAAAAAATTGCTCCAAAAATTTCCATTTGACAACGCTGGCTGCAGGGTACGTAGTTCCTTGGCCAACAGAGGAGGGGAGATGAGGGGAACGCACAGCAGTTCCAACAGAGGCAGGGCAACACTCTCCAAGGCCTGGGCCAGTTTTATGACACCCCGCCAGCACCCTCAACCTGATGCGCGGCCTAGTGTCACAAGGAGGGAAACATTTTGGAAGATGCTGAAGGAGTACGTAGCAGACCGTGTCAGCGTCCTCAGTGATCTCTGTGTGCCTTACAACTATTGGGTGTCCAAACTGAACACGTGGCACGAACTGGCACTCTATGCCTTGGAGGTGCTGACCTACCCCACTGCCAGTGTTTTGTCATGGCGTGTATTTAGTGCTGCTGGGGGCATAATAACTGATAAGCGCATTCGCCTGCCAACTGAAAATGCTGACTAGTTGACTTATAAAAATGAACAAGGCCTGGATTGCCTCTGACTTCTCTACTCTACCAGAGCAAAGCGGCTGTACATAAAGGCACTCTAAATATGGCTTTTATGCACTCTGCCACCACTTAAAAGGGTATATGGTTCGATCTCCCTTTTCTCGTCCTCGTTCTCCTTCATATCAACATGCTTATTAGGCCGCCCTCGCTCCTAATTAGAGGGTCAGCTCAGCAGCGGGCCCTCACCCATAATGTTTTAGAGGGTCATTAGCAGGCCCTCACCCATAATGTTTTTGAGAGTCACCAGCAGGCCCTCAACCATAATGTTTTAGAGGGTCAGCTCAGCAGCAGACCCTCACACCTAAATTTTTAGATGGTCAGCTCGGCAGCAGGCCCTCACCCACAAAATTTTCTTCCACACTATCTCGAAAGTTGCTGCCAACCATTTTCATCACTTATGTAGCTAATAGTGTGTGCGTACATGCGCGCATAATAGCACAATCAAAAAGAATATCACAAATATCACGAAATCACAAATATTTGGCGAATATTGCCCCTGCCGCTCATCACTACTACTCGGACAATATCGTTCCCAGCAGCGACCTGGGAGTCCAAGATGCATCCAGACATCCTCCCCATGCTGTTCTCGAACCATTTCAGTGGTGTTTCCATCAATTTCTGTCCTTTTACTATGAACCAGACACCCTCCCCTCTTCAGAGCAGGGGGTGCCTGGTTTAATTCTCGGGTTCTGCCATTGACTTCCATTGTGCACTTTAGTGCTTGACCAACACTAATATTCACAATATGTCTACTTTATTTTTGAATCATTTTATAAATGTCATTTTATTTTTTAGGATGTTAAAAGGTTTAGAATTTTGGAAGCAATGTTTCAAATCTTCAAGAAAATTTCCAAAACTAACTTTAAGAGCAAATTTAAATATGAAGTCACTTATGAGTGGTTTTTATTATATACGCCTCTCAAAGTTACCCAAATTAGAAACTACACCCCTCAAATTATTCAAAATTAATTTTACAAACTTTTGTAACCTTTTAGTTGTTCCACAAGAATTAAATCAAAATGGAGGTGAAATTTCAAAGTTTAGCATATTTTTTTTGCAGATTTTGTATTTTAAGCCATTTTGTCCTGTAACACAGCCAGAGCTAACAACAAAACAAAACTCAATATATAGTACCCTGATACTGTAGTTTACAGAAATACCCCGCATGGTTGTAAACTGCTGTACGTGCACATGGCAGTGCGCAGAAGGAAAGGAAAGCCATACTGTTTTTGGAAGGCAGATTTCACTGGGATAATTTTAAGTTGCCATGTCACATGCACTCTAGAGTAGAAACTCCAAAAAAGTGACCCTATTTTGGAAACTACAGGATAAGGTGGCAGTTTTGTTGGTACTATTTTAGGGTACATATGATTTTTGGTTGCTCTAAATTACACTTTTCATGAGGCAAGGTAACAAAAAATAGCAGTTTTTTTTACTGTGTTCATCTGACAGGTTAGATCATGTGTTATTTTTCTAGAGCAGGTTGTTATTGATGCGACAATATCAAATATGACTTATTTTGGTTGTTTGTTTCAGTTTTACATAATAAAGCATTTTTGAAAAACATGTTTTTTTACTGTCTCCATATTCTAAAAGGCATATTTTTTTTTTGGGCCAAATGTTTTATGTAGGGGCTCATTTTTTTTTCTGTATGAGATGACGGTTTGATTGGTACTATTTTAGGGTGCATATGACTTTTTTCATCGCTTGGTATTACACTTTTTGTGATGTAACATAACAGAAAATGGCTTTTTTTACACTGTTTTGATTTTACTTTTTTTACGGTGTTTACCTGAGAGGTTAGGTCATGTGATATTTTAATTGATCTGGTTGTTTCGGGCACAGTGATACCTAATATGTCTACATTTTATTTTATTTTTTTCATTTTAAAAACAATAAAAGCATTTTTGAAACAAAAAAAATAATGTTTTAGTGTTTCCATATACTGAGAACCATAGTTTTTTTTTTACTTTTGACCGATTGTTTTATGTAGGGTCTCATTGTTTGCGGGATGAGGTGACGGTTTGATTGGCACTATTTTGGGGGACATAAGCCTTTTTGATTGCTTGATGTTGCACATTTTGTGATGTAAGGTTATAAGAAAAATGGTTGTTTTAGCACAGTTTTTATTTAATTTTTTCTACGGCATTCAGGTGAGGGGGAGAATCATGTGATATTTTTATAGAGCCGGTCGTTACGGACGTGGAATTACCCAAGACTGTATGGGGCTTTTTTTTTTACTTGAAACTTTCTTTTTTTTATAATGAAAAACACTTTTTTTTAACTTTTTTTTTTTGTCCCACTCTGGGACTTACACTTCTGGGGTCTGATCCCCTCTGCAATGCATTACAATACAACCTGTATTTTAATGCATTGGCTGTCAGCTTTTATGCTGACAGCCTGCCTTTCAGACACAGCCTAAGGTCTGAATCTCACAGGCTTCCATAGAAGGCAAGCCCCGATGCCTATGAAAGGCCTTGAGCTTGCCTTCTCTGCCATTGGGTCCCCACCACTGCAGCGCAGAGACATGATGGAGATGCGGAGGGCACGCGCACCCTCCGCAAACCCTCTGCATGCCATGGTCAACTTTGACAGCAGCATAAAAGGGGTTAATACGCCGGCATCGGTGTCTTCACAGATGCCGCCGTTTTCAGCAGGAGCCCGGCTGTCAGTGACTGCCAGGTCCATGCCGCTGATCGGGCAGGCACAGCTACTGCACCCGCCTGATCAGCCCACCGTACATGTATGGCGCTGGTCCTTAAGTCACGTCCACCAGCGCCGTACATGTACGGCGAGGGTCCTTAAGGGGATAAATTACCCCCCTTATATGTGGTCACAAACTGCTGTATGATCACAGAAAGGAAGGAGCACTGTATAGTTTTTGAAGGGCAAATTTTACTGGAATGTTTTTTGGGTGCATTGTCACACTTGTAGAGATCCTGAGGTACCCCCAAAAAGGGACCTCATTTTGGAAATGACTCCATTCAAGGAATTTATTGATGGGTGTAGTGATTTCTTTGACCCACAGGCTTTACATAATTTAGAAACACTTGGCTATGAAAATAAAAATAAAAAATTTCCAATGAAATGTTGCTTTAGCCCCATATTTTTCATTTTTACAAGCTGAAACAGGATAAAAAAACACCCCAAATTTGAGGTTGCATTTTCTCCAGAATATGGCAACACTCCATATGTTGTTGTAAACTGTTGTATGGGCACACCGCAGGGCTCAGAAGGAAAGGAGCGCCATATAGCTTTTGGAGGACAGATTTTGCTGTATTGGTTTTTGGGTGCCATATCATATTTAAAGAGGCCCTGATGTATTCATAAAGTTAAAACCACTGAAAAGTGGCCCCAAGAAATGTATTAAGGGCTTTAGTGAGTGCTTTGACCCCACAGGCATTTCATAGAAATTCTTGGCTGTGAAAATTTGATTTTGTTTTTTTCCAATAAAATGTTGGTTTATTCCTTAATTTTTCATTTTCACAAGGGGTAACAGGAGAAAAAGCATGACATTTTTTTTCTCATGATTTTTCTCATGAATATGGCAACACCATATACATGGTTGTAAACTGCAGCGCTTAGATGGAAGGGAGCGCCATATGGCCTTTGAAGGGCACATTTTGCATATATTGTTTTCAGGGGCCATGTTGGATTTGAAGACACTTGAGGTACCCCTACAGTGGAAGTCCCCAAAAAGTGACCCTGTTTTGGAAATTACTGTCACGTTCGGGTGTGCGAGCGAAAGGGGAGAGGGAATAAGGCCTGGAAACTAGGGAATGGAGATGGACACCCCCTAGTAAAACCCTAATCAAAGTCCTGACTAACTACCAGTATGAACAGACCTCAGAGGTAGGTGAGTTCATACACAGGAATACCTAATGTCCTAACTCACCCTATAGGACCCTGCTACTAATGTCAGGACTGAGATAACCTGTTCCTCCAAAAGGAAGGATGAACAGGAGTCTCCCTCAGGCCTTAATACAAATGGCATGGAAATGCAACACACAAAATAACCCAAACAAAATAAAAAAGGGAAAGAAAACACCTAACTTCAAGTGGCTATGGCAGCACCAGGAACTCAGCTGAGATCCACACACCAGCTATCCACAACTCAAACTGAAGCTATAAACCACATAGCATAGTGGGAGAAACAACAATAAATAAAGAAGGTTAAATGACCAAAATAGCCACACCTGGGGAAAGAAGGTGTGGCAAGCACCAGAAACAGCACAGACGTCATTTGATCCTTTAATCAGAAAACATGTCAGATCAAACCATGTGTTGCCAGTCTCACCGATCTCCTGCCACCTATCGCGGGAACATCTGTGACAATGACACCCTTCAAGGAAATTATTAAGGGGTGTACTATGTTAGTGCTCTGACCCCACATGTGGTTCATAGAATTTAGAAACACTTGGCTGTGAAAATGAAAAGTAATTTTTTTCCCCCACTTAAATGTTGATTTAGGCTACATGCACACAAACGTTTGTTTCCGTGTCCGTTCCGTTTTTTTTTTGCGGATAGGATGCGGACCAATTCATTTCAATGGGTCTGCAAAAAATGCGGACAGCACACCGTGCCGTTCTGTAGCCCCTCAATTTGCCGACCGCAAAACACACACAGTCGTGTGCATGTAGCCTTAGCTCCAGATTTTTTATTTTCACAAGGGTAACAAGAGAAAAAGGATGCCATAATGTATTATCTATTTTCACCTGAACATGGTAACCCTACCCCAAATGTGATCGTAAACTGCAGTATGGGCACACTGAAGGATTCAGAAAGAGCACTGTGTAGATTTGAGGTCTGGTTTGTAAATGCAGTGGTCTCCTATGCTAGCGATCAGCAGATTGTTGGGAAGGAACGGGTATGGCATTATCCGCAGATAATGAGGTATGGAGACTGGCAGTTATGGCCCTCTTTGTACACTATTCTGCTAAAGTCTCTCTCTATGGCTTTCAACACAACTTTGGCAATAATGGCTGTAGTGTCCACTGTGGGATACAGGGTTTTTGAAAGCACATCTAGTCAGGACAAATCTAAGTGTGAAGGGTATCTTAACAGTGTCCCTCACTTCAGCAAAGTCTGAATGGCTATAGTAGTAGATTACCTTGCTGACTTCTATGCTTGGCCGTGCAGATTCTAAGTTTTCCTCTTTCTGTTGGTCTACCAGAGATTGGTGAGTATCTGTAGATTGAGGCCGAAGAAGAAGACACATAGGTCATTGCTTCCTTCCTCAAAAAAATCCAGTCTAAACTCTTCTAAGGTTAAGAATGGGGCCAGCCCACATCTAAACTTCTATAAGGCCTGAGCCAGGATTGTTAACACTGGCTGTGTCATCCATGCCATGCTATTCTGGGTACACATTACAGAACAATACAATACATTCACCCCTTAAGCCACAATGACATACCTGTACGTCATGGATTGCAGTGCCTTTAGCCTCCATGACATACAGGTTCGTAATGGCAGCAATCTGTCACCATGTATGCATACATGGTGACAGCGCTGAGACCCTGGCTGTTACATACAGCCAGGGATCTCAGCTAACTGGCCCAGGACCAGTCAGGGCAGTCCCAGGCCGGTGATCGCTCTGATTGGCTAGTCTGTACAGACTAACCAATCAGAAGATTAAATAGCTGCTAAAAGTTCTAATCCCCATAGTTCATGACTGTGGGGATCAGAACTTTGTTTAATGTATAAAAATTGTGTATACCCCCCCCCCCCCCCCGGAGCCTGCAAACTGTGGCTAGCAAAATCTGCCCTCCAAAAACCATATGTGTCATGCCCTGCTCAGGCTATGTGCGGAGGTCTGCCAGGTTAGCAGGTTATCTGGTATCCTGTCTGTCGTGACATTATAACCCGCCCATACTTTGACTTTGTTGTGCATTTTCATAAGTGTACAATGTATCTGATGATACTATATTCAATATTGATGATCATTGCCTTTAACAGCATGTGATCAGCATGAACCTGAAAAAAACCAAGATGGGTTCATGGCAAGTTCAATGTGTTAAAAGTAAATATATAGAGAGCATTATACTTCATATTATTGTTTAGAGACATGGATTTATCTACACTGGTTTCTCTAAACTTGTCTGTCTGAGGAACAATGGGTGTTTCATGGCTAAACCATGATTTGATAAGAGACGTCCATAAAACACATCTGGTGTGGAACAGATATCTATTCATATATTCACATACATATATATATATATTCCTGTGTGCATTTATTTAGCGTTTGAACTTGTTAATGATTCATATATACTATGTGATATTGATGTATTATAACCAAATATTAATGTATATTTTATAATGTGTGTATCTCACTGAGTAGGATATATAATTTTGTAGGATGGGGAAATCGTTTAGGTTGAATTTTCCTAAAATCTGATTCAGAGGAGCTGATGTTATTTCAAACATCATTACTCAATAATTAAGAGAAAGCTTTCTAAGGACCATTATACTCTTATCTGCCACATAAATTCAGGGATTAGGGAAACTTCTAATACCGCCAGTCAGTCTGAGCAAAATGTCAGAAAGAGTCCCTCCTAATTGATTTAAGGTGGGAAAGATCAGAGTTTAAGTGGGGTAATAAAGCAATATATATGTGTTAATTCTTAAAATATTTAAAATTGTTATATGATACAACAGTGCCATCAAGTGGTAGATGGGCAGAAGTTTCTAAGGAATGTCAATTAAATGACATCATCCCCATGTTTAACATACGTCACACCAACCTTATCTAATTGGAAATCCCTAATCCAAGAGGGGATGGGCATAGATAAGGATTGGAATATCTGATCCAGTTTTGGGAGATCAGGACACTTCACAAAAAGAAAAACTTCACAAAGATTTTATTATCTGTAGTTAGGCCAACGGGTGTATTTATAAGGTGTCTCTTACTGCCATATTCTTTCATTGAGCATAAGGGATTTTCCACTGATTCATTTCTATTGTTTTTGTTGTTGTTGTTACATTATAATATTTTGATAACCAGTATACTAATCGGTAATAATTTGATAAAAGAAAAGAGTAGTATTGTATTGTATTTGGTGTACTAAATTAAGTGAGCCCGGCGTAAATGGTGGAGCACCATCTTGTGATCAATTTTGATATTAACCTTATATTCATTTGTATGCCATTTTTTTTACTGCATGTATTTATAATAAATTATATTTTATATAATTAATTGCACCCTGTTTCATTAGCTGCACAAATTAACTTTAGATCTTATCAATAAAAGAACTGGCGTTTATATGTCCGCCAATAAAATTTTTCATTTTTCATTTTTCATATTTCATAAAAAAATCTGAAATCATAATTTTTATGATTTCATATCTTATATGAAATAAATATCCGACATATTTTGGAGGCCCCAGCGAGATCGATTGAGATATTTCTATAACCAATTTGTGCAATTAGTGAAAATATTCCTTAATCCTTATTGGCAAGTCAAATTGTTGTTGTTATTGATTATTGATCAGAATCATGAGTGTAACAGGCAGCGACCCAGGTAATGGCCAGGTTTTAGCAGATAGTCCATCTGACCCAGGAAAGATAATCTCTAAGGTTATCAAATATGTTTATTCCCGTTTGAAGTTAGATAAAAATATAGATGAATGGACTAATGAGCTGCAGGCAAGAGCCTATGAAGAACGTGGGGATATATGGAAGTTAGATGGCATGGTTGATAGATACCTGACATATATGGATTTGGCAAATGATAATACCAAGAGGGACCAACACCTCTTATGTGCATTGCCACCTGTTTTGTATGCATTGTTGGCAGTCAGTACTCTTTCCAAAGATAGGTATGAGTCTATAATCGGTACAAAAAAATATGTATCCAAGATAGAATCAGAACTACAATCCGCAGAAGTGAAGATCAAAGACTTAGAGTACAACCTTAGTCACAGCCATGATGCATACCAAAAGGCAAAAAGTGATTTAGAGGATTTATATCTTCAGTATTCCAAAATTAAACAGACAGATGGATCAGCCCATAATATAGTCAATGCTGAAAGGGATCCATCTAACACTGTGAGATCTCCTGACCCTCCATGTCTTACTCCCCACTATCCAGACATGCCATCACATGCTCTTAAAGCAGACCCCATCCAAGATACTCAGCAACCTGAAAGTGTTGGCATGATTACACGGGAGGCATTCACCCAATTGAGTCGGGCATTCCAAACTGCAACCGCCTTACTAGGTGCCAATAACATGGAAGCCCCTAGAAGTTCCTCTCCACATGTTCCCCTGAGAAGAGATGTTAGGGTTAAATCACCTGTGCCGTATAAGTCTCATGAAAGTTGTGAAAGTGCATGTGAGTCTGACAGTGGTGTGGGGAAGCATGTGACTTATTCCTTGCCACAGGATCACAGGCGACCAACATATGCTGAGGTGGTTTCTAGGAGTAAAAATTCCCAATATTCAGATAAGGATCAGAGCTCCTCCAGCATAATTAAGTTTTTGAATAATACAGTATCCAAATTTTCCAAGAAAGGTTCTTCTCAGATAGCCAATCACTTGGAACTGTATAAATCCACTATGGATTCTTTAAAATTATACTCTGATGCTGACCGAATCAGATTCCTTCCATGGGCATTTGATGATAAGTATCGTCATTACTTTACCTCATTTGGGGAGAGAGCCATTCAAGATTGGCCATGTGTTTTGCATGAGGTTAAATTGGAATTCGGACCATACCGAACCACCACTGATGCAAAACGGGACATATATAGCCCTACGTCTAGACCCAATCAGAGTCCCCGTGAATTCCTCTCTGTCCTCAAAAATGCCTATGGGTTGGCATATAGATCCCCAAATTGGGAATCTGAAGAATTCAAACAGTTATTCTATGACGCTATGCCAACCCAGATCAAATTTAACTTAGCCAGAGATCTGGATATTGATGCCCCCTTGGATTGGTTGGTGACGGCTGCCACCACGCTGTATAATATCAGTGAATGCCATGCAACAGATGAGAGAAGGTTTAAAAAATCCCCAGAGCAAAAGGTAGCTGAAGCTAAGGTAAACCCTAGCTTGGGATTTGAAAGCCAGCCACGAAGGTTCCCTCAGTCTACAGGACCTGCTCAACAAGCCCAGCAACAACAGGTAGGACCGCCCAAACAGACCAAACCCAAAAATACTAATGGATCAGAGGGGAATAATTCAGGTAATGGGAGGTCTAACTACCATCCCTATTACAATAGGGGCCCCCAGGGATACAGGCCCTATAACAATAGGAATTACCAAGGTTACAGGCGCTGGGATAATAGACCCAGACAACAGAGGGAAGATAGGCAGGAATCCTCAAATTCACCCAGGAGTAGGTCACCTACCGATAACCAGGGTGCCCAGCAAAGCCAAAATGTGCCCAGACCAAACAGGTTTGATCAGCTGGCAGAACAAGTGGCCCAGTTGAGTGACATTGTGAGAAAGTTGTCCCAGGTATCTCCAGGAAAACAGCCTGAACCTTTTTTAGGGGCAACTCCAGGTCCCAGCTCAATATCATAAAACAAATTGGGCAGGGTCAGAACCCAGGCCACTGTAAGGATATTAAGTTGATTGTGGTAGAATCTGATGCGATTCCCAATTCTATATTTCCTTGCAGTACCTCTGACCCTGAAATTAGGGCCAGGGGGGAAATGTCTAATATGTCATTTGTCTTGCAGTCTAATGATATCAATTCATATGACCAGATGTCTGTTCCAGTGTGTAATCCCATCGTTCCAGCATCTAGTCGTGAGCCAGCTGTGACTTGTGGTGTCACACAGCTTGTCCCAAAGGGGGGGGCTGACGCTGCTCCTCCAGCTTGTCCTGAGAGACTCAGGAATTCAGAGGTCACGGAGCTGCAAAGAGGTCAACCTCTCAGACAACAGATGGGTAAACATCCAAATTTTCTCTGTGATTGGTTGCAGGTGGATGGCCGATACTTTGTGGAGATATATCTCCAGAATGAACTTATCGGACCAATCAAAGGATTAATAGACACTGGATCACAAGCCACCATTTTATCTAGAAAGAAAAAATGTGGGTGATTGAGTCAGCACAACCCTGTATGTAGGTGCACATCACTATGGCGAAATACATATACAAACGCAAAATACAAATGTGATAGCACTCTGCAACCAGCATTCTGCCCTGCCTCTATGCTGGATGAGGCATTGGTGTACATTTTGGCCAAAGCGTAATAAGCCACTCACCACGTCAAGGTCGCCTCTATGGAGTGGTCCCTAACACTAGTTCCTACCTGTTTATGGGCTATGACAGCCACACAAAGTCCAGGGAATGCAGGTCAGCATGCACGCCAAGCACACTCTGCTTTTAACCTTGTCCGGTGCTATTACAGCTTTCATCGGATCCAGGGATGCAAGTACCAACATGCATGCTGAGCCCACCATATACTTCTTCGGAGCCAAATGGCTACTGGTAGGTTCTATATAAGCAGACTCAGTTTTATACTGACTTTAAAACCAGCCTCCAGGACAGATTGACTGGTCAGGTGTGCATGACTGCATGGAGATCGCCACGCCTCCAATATATACTACAAAGAAAAAATGTGGGTGATTGAGTCAGCACAACCCTGTATGTAGGTGCACATCACTATGGCGAAATACATGTACAAACGCAAAATACAAATGTGATCGCACTCTGCAACCAGCATTCTGCCCTGCCTCTATGCTGGATGAGGCATTGGTGTACATTTTGGCCAAAGCGTAATAAGCCACTCACCACGTCAAGGTCGCCTCTATGGAGTGGTCCCTAACACTAGTTCCTACCTGTTTATGGGCCATGACAACCATTTTATCTAGCACTTATTTCCAACAGGTTTTGGATTTAACATCAAAGAAGCCACGATTAAAGGGACACTGACAGGCCCGATAAACATATTAAGTTATTCCTATGCAGTCATAGGTCTATTAAAGTGTATTCCAACGATATAAGAGTACCTCCTGTCCGCATTTTAAACCATGTAAAAACAACTTTATAATCATCTGTCAATCAGCTTCCTTTATGCCCAAGGGGCGGTTTTTCACATCTCTTTATGCCCAAGGGGCGTTTATACTCCTACCTTTGTGCCCAGCCGCGCCTCAACTGTCGCTTCCTAGCGCCGCCCAGCTCATTATTATTCACTGGCTGGGCAGCTTTTACAGTCCCCGATCCTCCCGAGCCGACGCAGGCGCAGCAAGAGACGCTGGCATTGAATAAGGGACGCAGGCGCACTGCGAGTGAGGGTGCCGGGCAAGTTATCCGGCGCATGCGCAGAAGGTACAAGTGAGTTCAATGCCAGGGTCTCCTGCTGCATTGAACTCACTTGTACCTTCTGCGCGTGCGCCGGATAACTTGCCCGGCACTCTCACTCGCAGTGCGCCTGCGTCCCTTATTCAATGCCAGCGTCTCCTGCTGCACCTGCGTCGGCTCGGGAGGATCGGGGACTGTAAAAGCCGCCCAGCCAGTGAATAATAATGAGCTGGGTGGCGCTAGGAAGCGACAGTTGAGGCGCGGCTGGGCACAAAGGTAGGAGTAAAAACGCCCCTTGGGCATAAAGAGATGTGAAAAACCACCCCTTGGGCATAAAGGAAGCTGATTGACAGATGATTATAAAGTTGTTTTTACATGGTTTAAAATGCGGACAGGAGGTACTCTTATATTGTTGGAATACACTTTAATAGACCTATGACTGCATAGGAATAACTAAATATGTTTATCGGGCCTGTGAGTGTCCCTTTAAGGTCATTTGATGGCTCTTTGATAAGTGTGGGTGGAGATGCCTTACAGGTAAAAGGAACATCCTGGTTGACATTTAAAATTGGCAAGAAGACAGACATCCCACATTGATTGTGGATCTTCCATATGATCGGATGATCATAGGAATAAATTTATTAAAAAGATTGAATACCATAATTGATTTTATTAATGAAGCAGTATGGACTCAGGTGAAGGGTGCCTATGAATACTCTTGCAACACACAAGTACAACGCAGTTGTCATGTGATTGAAGAGAAACCTAGCTCTATTGAAGTGCATTTCAGGAACAATCAAACACCGGAGGTCACAATCCTGAAGAATGGTAAGCCCGAGGAAGATGTCAATGGTGCCGCTCACATCATTACCATCCAGAGGGACAAAATCAAAAAGGTAACTCTGGATGATGATATATTAACCATTTCTCTTTTGAAAGGGGGAATCACGAAATCGTGGACCTGACCAGGCACATTCAATTGATGGTACGGATTGAAAAGGTCAATAACAATTTATTGATTCCCGTACAGGTAAACAATATAGCCCGGGTGAAATTTGCCAAGTTGGATTTGAAATCCGAAGCAAGTTACATAAGCCTAGGACTCTTGAAACAGATCACCAATCCTAAAATGATTAAAAGTTTCTCTCCACAGGACCAATGAGTTCATGATCTGGATGGAGATTCCCAAAGTCATAATGTGGTTGCAAGATGCGTTTTGTCTATCTCCATAGGAAATAAAACTACGGAGCACGTTTTCATCGTGATAAATGAACCACGGTATCAAATGTATATAGGTAATGACCTTTTGCACTGATTTGCCGTACAAATCGACCTGGTGAATAACACCTTATGGTCCAGATTGCCGGGGAACCCAGAGGGATTCCAGGATGTAGAACAAGCCTTACGATGGAGACAACAGATGCCCTATGCCGTAAGTATCATGGTTGCTGAGAAAGTTGAAATTCCTGAAGGATGCAAACCATTTCTTCTCCCCATTAAAGTAAAGAAGGGACAGAAGCTGAAGAACACAGACTCGTTGGTATGTTTATCCAACAGAATACAGCAACTCGGCCTAAAGGTAAAGCCTACTCCCCTGATCAATATCCATCAGGATCTGTTACATATGGTAATTCATAACATGGTTTCCCATAGCATATCCCTACAAAAGGACACCGTAATTGGTTTGGCTATGGTTTCGGAATACTACACATTTGGATTCCAAAATGATGTTATTGGAATAATTCCTGATGAATACCTGACAGAGGAACAAACAGTGGAACAACATTTTTCCTCAACCCCTGAGGGGTTATTTAACATCCACTCTGTTTATCCTTTCAGCTCTGAAGAAGGTACATGCCACATCGAAGAATCATCATTGGTTTTCAACCATGAGATCGATAAAAAAAGAGTATGAATCATACCAGCAAGGAAAGGATAAGGTATGCTACACCCAGAACGATTTAACTAGTGAGCTTGAAAAAGCTTACGAGTTAAGTCAGCCTGAAATTTTCCCAGAATTTCAGGAGCGGGTGGAAGAACAAATCTCCATGACTGACGCATGCTCCGACGAGTCAAAGCGTCAATGGCTAAAGGAGCTCTTCACAGAGTTCCAGGAGATGTTCGCCAAGGATTCTTATGACTGTGGGGAAACAGACCTACACATTACAAGAATCCAGACAGATCCCGATGCACCCCCTGTTTTTGTCAAACAATACCGACTTCCGCTGGCGGCTTACGAGTCACTATCGGAAATCGTCAAAAACTTGGAGAAGAGGGGTATCATCTGTCCAGTACACAGTTCATTCAATCATCTGATACTTGGAGTCCTCAAACCTAACGGTCAATTTCGTCTCTGCTAGGACCTAAGACAGTTAAACAAACGTGTTTACATGTCCGGATGGCCCGTGCCATACATTGACCAGTGTTTGGCACAAATACAAGGATCCAAAATCTTCACTGCCCTTGACTGTGCACAAGGATATTGGACGATTAAGGTAGATGAAAGGTATCAGTACAAACTGGCCTTTACATTTGGCAAACGACAGTATGCGTGGACCCGACTGCCCTTCGGGTACATAAATGCAGGCCATGAGTTTGCAGTGTTCATGCTTAAGGCAATGCCTGATGCCACTGAACGAGGTACCTTATCCTATGTGGATGACATCCTGATAAAAAGTACAACTTTTGAGGAACATATTCAGGAGTTGAGGCATGTACTAACCCAGCTGAGGAAAGCAGGTGTAAAACTTTCTTTGCAGAAGGCTCAATGGTGCCGGACCAAGGTTAATTTCCTAGGTCATGAAGTCACTGCGGATGGAATTAACCCACAGAAAAATAAGGTGGAAGCAGTGACCAAGACAAAATCTCCTACAAATCTCATGGAGTTGAGATCATTCCTGGGCATGATGAACTACTCACGTAAGTTCATAGATAATTATGCCAAAATTACAAAACCTCTTTTACAGTTGCTAAAGAAAGGAGTAAAATGGGAATGGAGTGAGCGTCATGAGAAAGCTGTAAACGAGCTCAAGGCCAAACTTATCCAGGCTCCATGCCTTGCTTATCCAGAAGGGGGAAAACCTTTCTTTGTGGAAACAGGTTTCACTGATAAAAGCATAAGTGCAGTTATTTTCCAAAAACAGGAAAACCGAAACAAGATCATCGCCTATGCCAGTAAGTCCTTGTCACCAGTTGAGGTAAAATTCAATGATTGTGAGAGAGCATTATTGTCAATTGTGTGGGCTTTGCAATATTTTAGGAGTTTTATCCAAGGCGAAAGGATCATTGTGGAGACCGCACATCAGCCACTGCAATACTTGCAGAGTGATCGTATAAGAGATGGAAACTTGTCAAATAGCAGGATAACCGCCTGGACAATGTCCTTAATGGGATGGCCATTGGAAATCAGGTACAAACAAAATAATAAAAACCCAGTTGCTCAAGGATTAGCAGAACTCCATGACTGTACCCATACGGAACGTAAAAGTGAGTCAACGGAAAATGATGTCCTGGAGGAACAATCATCATCACCATATAAATCTTATGAAAAGGAGTATTGCAAATCGTTACCATGTGTGTATGTAGACGGCTGTTCCTTCCATGCCGATGAAGGATCCGAACGTACATTGGTTGCAGGTATTGGAGTCGTATGGAATAATACATTCCTGGATGTATCCGTTGGATACTAAATTGGTTCCAAAAATAGCCAAGTTGCAGAACTTGTACTGCTGTGTACAAAGCCATACAAATGGCTATCGAATATGATGTTAAGGAATTTGTAATCATCACAGATTCTGACTATATTCGTAACAGCTTTGTGGAGTACTTTCCCGGATGGAAAAGGTCCGACATGATGAGAAGTAATAACAAGCCAGTAAAGCATGGTAAGATGTTTTGTAAAATTGATGAGATAGTTACCGCCCACAGTCTTACCATCTATTGGAAGAAGGTAAGAGGTCATTCAAAATATCCAGGCATGGATAAAGAGGGGAATGACCTAGCAGATTCCCTTGCCAAGCAAGCAGCCATTGACGGAGAAGTCTTTGACGTTGATGACCTCATGGGAACTATCCAAGTGGATGCTATGACAAGGAGTCAGGCCCAAAAGGGAGCTGAAGCCAATGTGGCGCAGTGGAGCCAAGATTCCCCTAGTGAGGATCTCATTGCAAGCCAAAAGGGGGATCCAATTATTGGTGCTTTTTATAAGCACATTGAGGATCCACACAACTATCCCATAACCACGGAAGACTGTGTGGGTAAGGAGGAGTTACGAATTTTGATGAAAGGTAAGTCCCAATTCTCATTACAGGATGAACTGCTGATAAGAACCTCTAAGAATAGTATCACGCAATGGATAGTACCTGCAGCATACCGAGGTCTGATGTTACAACATGCACATGATGCCCCAACAGCTGGTCATCGAGGTGAGAAAATAACGTACGAGTTACTACGGGACTACGCTTACTGGCCACATATGCTGCAAGATGTGCGAACATATTGTCAGGGATGTCTAATCTGCCCTCAATTCCAGCCACAAGGACCCACTCATCGGGCACCATTGATGAAAAGGGGGATGTCCATGCCATGGTCAGACATCCAAATTAACATCATTGGACCAGTAACAACCTGATCAAGAGGCAACAATTATATGTTAACCGTAACTTGTCTGTTCACCAAATGGGTGGAATGTTTGCCATGCAAAACATGCAGTTCAAGCATATGTGCCTCTCTGCTCATTAACCATGTATTTTCTAGATTTGGTCTTCCCCAGCGCATCGAATCTGATCGTGGAAGTCACTTCACCAGTGAGGTGATGACAAAGATGTGGGAAATCCTGGGGATAAAGAGGAAGCTACACATAGCTTATCGACCAGCCTCTAGTGGTGGAGTAGAACATTATAACCAGTCCATTGTAAACATCCTGAAAAAGTTTATCAATGAATCTGGTAAGGACTGAGATGTCAAGTTGCCTTTGGTGCTTATGGCCATCAGAGCCACCCCAAGTGCAGCAACTAAGCTTTCTCCCTTCGAGATGATCACGGGAAGGAAGATGGTGTTACCCCAGCATTTACTTTACAGGACAACAGACCATAACTTGATCAATGCTACGACAACCCATCAGTATGTGGAAAATTTACGCAAGCACCTTCAGCATGCTTTTGTGTTCGCCCAGAAGAATATAGAGAAAGCCGCAGTGAGTGCTAAGACATACAATGATCTGAAGACTACACAGAAGGAGTATCAAATTTCCGATCAGGTGTATCTCTATAACTTCGCTCGGGATCAAGTGAAGGAGAGAGAATTCCTACCTTCCTGGAAAGGTCCCCATGTCATCACTGACAAGTTATCTCCAGTGGTCTATAAGATTAAAATCCCTAAGGAAGATGAGTTTATTGAAAAATGGGTGCACATTAATCAGCTACGTGTTTGTCATCCTAGTGCACGACTTCGAGAGATTGAAGGAGTTGGATGAAAAGAGGTGAAAAGACTTTATGGTTCCAGCTAAAGACGGAAATAAGGATTGGTATCGTATGAACGGAAAAGCGTTATCTGTTATTTTACATCTTTAACGCATACTAACCCATCCTGATGTACGTTTCCTCTGTAACAAAATGTCTCCTAACTCACCTCTGAGACCAGAACTTACTATGTCCAAGAAAAGAACTTATGCCAATCAGAGGTATATGGTATTAGTAACTCTTTTCTTGCAGGATAAAGTTAAAAAAAATGTATATACTCATATGTGTCATACAATATTTTATAGACAAAGAGAATCGGTACACGTATTTACCTAATAAAGTTAAATTTTATTACGACATAAAATACATACAAACATAAATGTAGAGACCATACAGCATGCTTAGAAGAGACAGTCCACAATATATCCACTGTAGATGGATTAAATTGCTTGACTCGCTGCAATCATTGTATGTGCGTATGCTAGAAAAATACCCATATCATTAGGGGATGTCACTATCACTGCCATCATAACTAGATATATGTTGATGCCTCCATATTATGTCCAATTGCCTTATATATATGTACTAGTATGCCATCACCGATTCCACTATATAACATCAACTCGGATAAATATGCAAATCGAGTAAAAACTGAATAGGATGCGATCCAGTCTGTGATCCTACCATGTCCAGTGGTATGACGGGTGGATAGTCAGCATTAGAAATAGATATGTAGATACCCCTCAAAAAACTTTACCTGGTGATTTCTGTGCGCATCGCGGATCGAGAGTGGGAGGGCTTCGGCTGTTCCGACGGGCGCGAGCGAGGTGACGTCAGACGCAATCTGCCCTCACTTCAACCGCGCTGATGGAAGGGCGGAAGTCCCATATACACCCAGATCTGATGATTACGGGATGCGCCGACATAGAAATCACCTGGAATATAATCACATGATGCAGGAATCGACCAGCATTGGCCACTGGGCATTTAAAAAGACCTCCGTAGCCATTAGAAAATAATCCTCCTGAAGAAGCACTAGCGAAACGTACGTCGAGGAGTACGCTTGTCAGAGAGAGCCCACACGTAGACCACTGGATATTGGGTAGGTGAGCAACTTTGATCGATTCGATGCATCCATTCTGAATGTATATTGAACATGTATTGAAAATTGTATCTACTCAGATAGGATGCAGCTTTGTATATGAATGGCATTTATGCTCGCCATAGACCCATGCTTGACTTGCTCCACATCAGAAGTTATCACTATATTATGGCTAGATACAGTTTTCAATAATATATGCTGATCTAGATTCCAGATATAGGGGGTCTTGAAAATGATTGCAGCGAGTCAAGCAATTTAATCCATCTACAGTGGATATATTGTGGACTGTCTCTTCTAAGCATGCTGTATGGTCTCTACATTTATGTTTGTATGTATTTTATGTCGTAATAAAATTTAACTTTATTAGGTAAATACGTGTACCGATTCTCTTTGTTGATTTATATATTATGGAGGTACACCCTTGTTAACACAAGGCTGTTTTGATCCAGTTGAAGTAATATTTTATAGACGTAAGATGTTATCAAAGATGATTGGCATTATCTACGTCGTCCTGATCTTGGGGAAGGAGTTCCATGCTACAAGATACAGCAGGATTCATCTTGACAAACAAGAGGATATTATCCCAGAAGGTCTACATCAGCCTGGATCCACGCGTTTTCGTCGAAAGGCAATTCAACGTGTCCGAAATCCAGTCGCTGGAGCTCCAATCCTGGTATCAGATGCACATCGGATGTTCCCAAGAACGGATTACGCAAATACTGGAGCAAGCAAGGAAGACCTTGACCAGGGAACAATTTTCTACAGACCAAAGCGATTCATGTTTTTACAATCATAGCCGCCATACATGTGGAGATGGAGAATCAAAACAAACCTTTATCGAACTTATATCCTGTTTTGCAGGATCTATGGGATGGTTGAGTTTGTTGACCATCCAAGTCATGCGTTAGATAAGGTTCTCCAGAAGAACTTTAGCCAAGCTCTGGTTGGAACATTATAAGCCAAGTCTACGCATCGAAGAAGATATATGAAAAGCCCTTTTAAACATTCCAAATACATTCACATTTTATGGAACATTTTGGAATGAAGGGGGATTTGTTGTGCATTTTCATAAGTGTACAATGTATCTGATGATACTATATTTAATATGGATGATCATTGCCTTTAACAGCATGTGATCAGCATGAACCTGAAAAAAACCAAGATGGGTTCATGGCAAGTTCAATGTGTTAAAAGTAAATATATAGAGAGCATTATACTTCATATTATTGTTTAGAGACATGGATTTATCTACACAGGTTTCTCTAAACTTGTCTGTCTGAGGAACAATGGTTGTTTCATGGCTAAACCATGATTTGATAAGAGACATCCATAAAACACATCTGGTGTGGAACAGATATCTATTCATATATTCACATATATATATATATATATATATAAATCCGGAAAAACGAGCGGCACTCCGTTGGATAAAGAATAGTGAACCTTTAATCACCCAGGTGGTGCAACGTTTCGGCTCTGCTCTTGAGCCTTTTTCAAGCATAAATACAACTCCAAATCTCAGCAATATATACAGGTGAATCAATTAACTTGTGAATCATGTGATCACACTCCACCCAGTGGGTGTGAACAAATCGTGACAGTAATACACTGAAGCAATATAAACACATATTGTTGACATATAGTGATAAGCAAGTGCAAATCAAAACATAATTGGAGGAGACATGAATCATCTATGTCATACATATTACAGTGATCCAACATATTCTCATTCTAGTGAATAAAAAGTTGTCGATCAGAAACATAAGGATCGATCGATTTATGTGCTAGACATGTCATAACTTGCAGGGGAGAGCAAGAAGGAGGGGTGATCCAACACACATACCGAAATCACAGGGAGAATCACGTCCTGCCGTGTGCCCAGCGTTGTTTACTGTCCATTGCGCAGGCTCGGCACCGCACCAGTCAGGGAAGAGGAAGGAGGTGAGCGTCCGGCGTCATCAGACTACGTCGACGCACAATCATCACTGCAGTGTCTTCTTACACATCCGGAACGCCCCTCTCCAGGCGCATGCTCAGATGAAAAAAAACCTATACTAGGCGCCATCTCACTCACTGGAAAGACGCCCTCAATCAATAAAATCCAGTGTAATGCATCCAGCCCACATTACATCGGACATGGCATACTCAGAAGGGCAGTGGGCTCCCTCAAGACAGGGTGTCCACATGCATCGCCCGGGCGAAGAACTGTCAGACCCACGGTAACCACGGATCATGCAGGACTGTCACCCAGGTTACTGAGCTGTCATCTCATCCGAGAGGGATCTCCTCTTATGGGTACACAGATGCCACTGGGTGTATCTAACATATGAAAAATAATGCAAAGTTGTGCCGCCTGGGTTGTTGTATCAAAATCAACTCATCCCATGGTGCTAGCCAAACCAGACAGAAATAAAGTATATGTATAATAAAACAAAAAATGGGCAATAAAGACCTATAAAACGGCCCTCTCCTGTACGGTATGTTGTGATCACTCTATCCGAACCTGCCATTCCTCCTGAAGTTCAGTGTACGTGGTCTCTACGTGAAAAGGGAAAGAAAAATAAAGTTATTATTGAAGCAAGAATATTTATATGTATTTATGCTTGAAAAAGGCTCAAGAGCAGAGCCGAAACGTTGCACCACCTGGGTGATTAAAGGTTCACTATTCTTTATCCAACGGAGTGCCGCTCGTTTTTCCGGATTTATACATAGGGGTAAGAAGCCTATTCCCCCTGGGACGTGCACCCTACTTTTCACATTCATTCTACCAGTGCCGCCATTTTTCTTGTATTATTTGTGGCCTATTGGCTGAGCACGGTGCTTACATACATTTTTTCACGTTCATTTTTTTGCATCATGTCTACCTTTGAACCTGCTTCACCCAGTGGTTGTGTATACACGACTGAAGACGCCGAGCGCATCTTGCGCGACATAGGGGGAGATGCCACCTTCCTCAACACCCCTTCCACTAAGGAATTAAAACGGAAGTTTGAGGCTACCTCTAAACGTATGGTATCGCTTCGTCTACATATGACGACACTTGGAGAATACCATAGAACACAGAAGATTCCCAGAGGGATGCGATCCAATATCCGACCGAACCTTTTTTACAACAATTCTTTGTTTTGCAAAAAATTTGAAGCTTTATCCAACCGATATTCTTTGGACTTTATTTTGCTCAACATAGAGTACCTCCAACATGAACTCTCAATTTTACAATGTGAAATAGGTGATATTGAGACCGGTTTGCGGTCCTTTTTATCACCAGAAGACTTCACTAAATTTACTGAGGATACAGCCACTCAAATGAAGCAGTTCCAGTTAGAATCAGAGGAGAATAAGAGAACCAAGTGGTGTAGAGATACAGATGATTACAAAAGAGGCAACGTCTATAACTGGCAAAATGAGAGACTACCCAATACCCAACAAAGGGATGTGAGGAGACGGAGGAAAACAACACAGGCACCTTCCAATGAAGAGCAGTCTTTTTTAGACAAGGTTCCACAGATGCCGGAAAGACGCGGCGATGCATTAGGAGAGGTGGTCGCGGACACAGACGGGCCAGGCAGACTACGGAACAACAAGAATCGACTCGTGGCAACCAAGATGACGACAGGGCGGAGAAAATGACTGTGGTCAATTTATCCTCAAAAGAATTAACCTCCACCCAAGTGAGTGTCCTGTCAAAGGGATTCTCATTCTGTCCCAATTCACGCATAGATTGGTTTAAGTTGGAATCTGATTTGTTTTCTTTCTTTCGCCGTATTAAATTAAGGATATGGTTTCACAAAAAGGATGCAGTTGCGAGGCCCCAGATGAGTGAGTTCACACTGGGGTCCCTCAACTTATTCCAAAGGAGCAATTTCTCACCGGTTATTAATGAACCTTCAGTGGAGGCCTACATCAGTGCCATCCGACGTGGGATTTCTGAGCTCCGGTCAGCCACTTTGGGGGACCTGGACTTCAGATACCCTAATCTGACTACCACTGAGGTTGAGGCTCTCAAATCTCTTAGATCCGACCCCACCCTCACTTTGAAACCAGCTGATAAGGGGGGTGCGGTCATGGTAATGGATACCGTTAAGTATGTACATGAAATCATGCGACAACTGGGTGACCAACAGGTATATAGAGCCCTTGATTCTGACCCCAAATTTATGATCATTGGTATCATACGTAGGTGTCTGAGGGAGGCTTTGACCGCTGGCATCATCGATGAGGGTCTGTGTGCATTTCTTGAGGTGGCACATCCAGTCACTCCTGTGATATATGTGCTGCCCAAGATTCACAAGACCCTCATCGATCCCCCGGGACTTCCCATTGTCTCGGGGTCTGATTCGATCTTCAGTGGCATAGCTGTCTTTCTCGACAAAGTCCTACGAGACTTTTCAATTGGTGGGTCTTCATACATACAAGACACGTCTGATTTTCTTGTTAAACTTCAGGGCATAGATTTATCACAGGTACCTTCAGTTACACTCGCATCATTCGATGTGACCTCATTGTATACCTCTATTGTACATGAGAAAGGCATCCGATCAGTTGAGAAAATGTTAATGATGTCCTCATATACTCCACATGCTTCTGAATTTATTGTTGATTTATTGAAGATTGTGCTCCAATATAACTACTTTTTATTTAAAGATACTTTCTATTTGCAACAACGGGGTGTGGCCATGGGGTCTCACGTGGCCCCCACGTATGCAAATATTTTCATGCGTTGTTATGAGGAAGATGTCGTCTATTTGTCCCACCACTTCAGACATGTGCTGAGGTGGTGGAGATACATCGACGACATCTTCCTCATATGGACAGGATCTGAGGCCGACTTGGTAGATTTTCATGATTTTCTCAATAGCCATGATCCGGATCTGCAATTTACCCTCATTCATTCCACTACTGAGATTCAGTTTTTGGACACTAAGGTAGTGTTCAAAGAAGGTATGTTACATACCGAGCTATATACTAAACCAACCGACACCAACACCTCCTATGTTTCAATAGCTCTCATCCAAGGAAAATGATTCAATCCTTACCCTTCTCCCAGTTCCTTAGGGTTAAGCGGGTAGTATCAGAGGAGTCTAAATTGGATGCGACCTTGGGTTCTATGGCCCTTAAATTTCAGGACAGGGGGTATCCTAAACGGCTGCTGAAGGAGCATATCAATAGAGTCCATGATCTGGATAGGACGGAACTACTGACTAAACGGAAGGCTGTCCGCAAAGCTGATAGAATTCCGTTCATTTCAGTATATAGTGAGCACAGTTCCTCGATAAACAGGATTTTGAGGAAGCATTGGGGTCTACTAGGCTCCTGCTTCAAGGAAATTCCTGAATTTCAGAATCCTCCTCTTCTTTCTTACCGCCGATCCAGAAATTTGAAAGATCAACTGGTTAAAGCCGATCTGGGCTCCAAAGGGCCTTTGAGACAAACCACACTAACGCAGTTGGGCCTGGGCTGTTTTCCCTGCCTCAATTGCGTTAATTGCAAATATATGTGTAAGGGGAGGAACTTTATACATCCTGGTACTGGTGAATCCTTTGGAATCTCTTTCCATCTAACCTGTGATTCCAGCTATGTCGTCTACATATTATCCTGCCCATGTAATTTATTATATGTGGGGGAGACAACGACCGAGTTTAAGACCCGCCTCAACAACCATCGCTTAAGCATCCGGAAGAAACGTATGGATCTTCCGGTATCCAAGCATTTTGCGGAGGCCAAACATGGGGAACGTGATCTCAGGTGCTGGATAGTAGATCATATACCTCAACCTAGACGAGGTGGCGATAGGTCAAGGATACTGAAACGTAGAGAACTCAACTGGATCCACAAGTTGGGGAGTCTGAAACCCCACGGGTTAAATATAGAATACAACTTTGGGGATGTTTTGTGAGGTTGGCTTGCCTCCCGTGTTGGGTTGGGTGTAACTCTGTGTTTCTGGTATACACTAAGAGAGTTAAATAACTCAATCTTTTCATTTTCTTGCTTCAATAATAACTTTATTTTTCTTTCCCTTTTCACGTAGAGACCACGTACACTGAACTTCAGGAGGAATGGCAGGTTCGGATAGAGTGATCACAACATACCGTACAGGAGAGGGCCGTTTTATAGGTCTTTATTGCCCATTTTTTGTTTTATTATACATATACTTTATTTCTGTCTGGTTTGGCTAGCACCATGGGATGAGTTGATTTTGATACAACAACCCAGGCGGCACAACTTTGCATTATTTTTCATATGTTAGATACACCCAGTGGCATCTGTGTACCCATAAGAGGAGATCCCTCTCGGATGAGATGACAGCTCAGTAACCTGGGTGACAGTCCTGCATGATCCGCGGTTACCGTGGGTCTGACAGTTCTTCGCCCGGGCGATGCATGTGGACACCCTGTCTTGAGGGAGCCCACTGCCCTTCTGAGTATGCCATGTCCGATGTAATGTGGGCTGGATGCATTACACTGGATTTTATTGATTGAGGGCGTCTTTCCAGTGAGTGAGATGGCGCCTAGTATAGGTTTTTTTTCATCTGAGCATGCGCCTGGAGAGGGGCATTCCGGATGTGTAAGAAGACACTGCAGTGATGATTGTGCGTCGACGTAGTCTGATGACGCCGGACGCTCACCTCCTTCCTCTTCCCTGACTGGTGCGGTGCCGAGCCTGCGCAATGGACAGTAAACAACGCTGGGCACACGGCAGGACGTGATTCTCCCTGTGATTTCGGTATGTGTGTTGGATCACCCCTCCTTCTTGCTCTCCCCCTGCAAGTTATGACATGTCTAGCACATAAATCGATCGATCCTTATGTTTCTGATCGACAACTTTTTATTCACTAGAATGAGAATATGTTGGATCACTGTAATATGTATGACATAGATGATTCATGTCTCCTCCAATTATGTTTTGATTTGCACTTGCTTATCACTATATGTCAACAATATGTGTTTATATTGCTTCAGTGTATTACTGTCACGATTTGTTCACACCCACTGGGTGGAGTGTGATCACATGATTCACAAGTTAATTGATTCACCTGTATATATTGCTGAGATTTGGAGTTGTATTTATGCTTGAAAAAGGCTCAAGAGCAGAGCCGAAACGTTGCACCACCTGGGTGATTAAAGGTTCACTATTCTTTATCCAACGGAGTGCCGCTCGTTTTTCCGGATTTATACATCGGGGTAAGAAGCCTATTCCCCCTGGGACGTGCACCCTACTTTTCACATTCATTCTACCAGTGCCGCCATTTTTCTTGTATAATATATATATATATATATATATACAGGGAGTGCAGAATTATTAGGCAAGTTGTATTTTTGAGGATTAATTTTATTATTGAACAACAACCATGTTCTCAATGAACCCAAAAAACTCATTAATATCAAAGCTGAATATTTTTGGAAGTAGTTTTTAGTTTGTTTTTAGTTTTAGCTATTTTAGGGGGATATCTGTGTGTGCAGGTGACTATTACTGTGCATAATTATTAGGCAACTTAACAAAAAACAAATATATACCCATTTCAATTATTTATTTTTACCAGTGAAACCAATATAACATCTCAACATTCACAAATATACATTTCTGACATTCAAAAAAACAAACAAAAACAAATTAGTGACCAATATAGCCACCTTTCTTTGCAAGGACACTCAAAAGCCTGCCATCCATGGATTCTGTCAGTGTTTTGATCTGTTCACCATCAAAATTGCGTGCAGCAGCAACCACAGCCTCCCAGACACTGTTCAGAGAGGTGTACTGTTTTCCCTCCTTGTAAATCTCACATTTGATGATGGACCACAGGTTCTCAATGGAGTTAAGATCAGGTGAACAAGGAGGCCATGTCATTAGATTTTCTTCTTTTATACCCTTTCTTGCCAGCCACGCTGTGGAGTACTTGGACGCGATGGAGCATTGTCCTGCATGAAAATCATGTTTTTCTTGAAGGATGCAGACTTCTTCCTGTACCACTGCTTGAAGAAGGTGTCTTCCAGAAACTGGCAGTAGGAATGGGAGTTCAGCTTGACTCCATCCTCAACCCGAAAAGGCCCCATAAGCTCATCTTTGGTGATACCAGCCCAAACCAGTACTCCACCTCCACCTTGCTGGCGTCTGAGTCGGACTGGAGCTCTCTGCCCTTTACCAATCCAGCCACGGGCCCATCCATCTGGCCCATCAAGACTCACTCTCATTTCATCAGTCCATAAAACCTTAGAAAAATCTGTCTTGAGATATTTCTTGGCCCAGTCTTGACGTTTCAGCTTGTGTGTCTTGTTCAGTGGTGGTCGTCTTTCAGCCTTTCTTACCTTGGCCATGTCTCTGAGTATTGCACACCTTGTGCTTTTGGGCACTCCAGTGATGTTGCAGCTCTGAAATATAGCCAAACTGGTGGCAAGTGGCATCTTGGCAGCTGCACGCTTGACTTTTCTCAGTTCATGGGCAGTTATTTTGCGCCTTGGTTTTTCCACACGCTTCTTGCGACCCTGTTGACTATTTTGAATGAAACGCTTGATTGTTCGATGATCACGCTTCAGAAGCTTTGCAATTTTAAGAGTGCTGCATCCCTCTGCAAGATATCTCACTATTTTTGACTTTTCTGAGCCTGTCAAGTCCTTCTTTTGACCCATTTTGCCAAAGGAAAGGAAGTTGCCTAATAATTATGCACACCTAATATAGGGTGTTGATGTCATTAGACCACACCCCTTCTCATTACAGAGATGCACATCACCTAATATGCTTAATTGGTAGTAGGCTTTCGAGCCTATACAGCTTGGAGTAAGACAACATGCATACAGAGGATGATGTGGTCAAAATACTCATTTGCCTAATAATTCTGCACGCAGTGTATATATATATATTCCTGTGTGCATTTATTTAGCGTTTGAACTTGTTAATGATTCATATATACTATGTGATATTGATGTATTATAACCAAATATTAATGTATATTTTATAATGTGTGTATCTCACTGGGTAGGATATATAATTTTGTAGGATGGGGAAAGCGTTTAGGTTGAATTTTCCTAAAATCTGATTCAGAGGAGCTGATGTTATTTCAAACATCATTACTCAATAATTAAGAGAAAGCTTTCTAAGGACCATTATACTCTTATCTGCCCCATAAATTCAGGGATTAGGGAAACGTCTAATACCGCCAGTCAGTCTGAGCAAAATGTCAGAAAGAGTCCCTCCTAATTGATTTAAGGTGGGAAATATCAGAGTTTAAGTGGGGTAATAAAGCAATATATATGTGTTAATGCTTAAAATATTAAAAATTGTTATATGATACAACAGTGCCATCAAGTGGTAGATGGGCAGAAGTTTCTAAGGAATGTCAATTAAATGACATCATCCCCATGTTTAACATATGTCACACCCACCTTATCTAATTGGAAATCCCTAATCCAAGAGGGGACGGGCATAGATAAGGATTGGAATATCTGATCCAGTTTTGGGAGATCAGGACACTTCACAAAAAGAAAAACTTCACAAAGATTCATTCTTCAGCATCACTTCACACGTCAGGAACGTACCACAGGACGGGACATATCTAAATCTTGGAAAGCTGGATCCATTCTAAAAGCTCTTTATCCCAAAGCCAGGGGTAATGTATAATCTATTTCATTTGCAGTAATTATAAATTCGCTCCAATTGGCATATAGTTGAGACCCCATTATTAGAGGGTCAATAGTGTTAAAACAATAATTTTATGGGAAATTTTAATGAACGTGCACATCATTAGAATTCCTGTAATATTGCTATCAGAGTGGGATCTCTGATCGGATTTTATTATCCGTAGTTAGGCCAACGGGCGTATTTATAAGGTGTCTCTTACTGCCATATTCTTTGATTGAGCATAAGGGATTTTCCACTGATTCATTTCTATTGTTTTTGTTGTTGTTGTTACATTATAATATTTTGATAACCAGTATACTAATCGGTAATAATTTGATAAAAGAAAAGAGTAGTATTGTATTGTATTTGGTGTACTAAATTAAGTGAGCCCGGCGTAAATGGTGGAGCACCATCTTGTGATCAATTTTGATATTAACCTTATATTCATTTGTATGCCATTTTTTTTACTGCATGTATTTATAATAAATTATATTTTATATAATTAATTGCACCCTGTTTCATTAGCTGCACAAATTAACTTTAGATCTTATCAATAAAAGAACTGGCGTTTATATGTCCGCCAATTAAATTTTTCATTTTTCATATTTCCTAAAAAAATATGAAATCATAATTTTTATGATTTCATATCTTATATGAAATAAATATCCGACAACTTCCATTGCTCAGCTGTTTTGAGATGGAGTCAATTGATGCACTACTTGATCGCATGCAGGGATTATCCCTAGAGGTTGCGGATCTGCGTAATTCGGTCACACGGTGTCAGAATGCTCTGGTATCAGGTGCAATAGGAGGAAGTCAAATTTATGGGGAGCCTAAAGTTGCTCTCCCTGATAGATTTGCAGGGGGTGTGGATAACTTTATCCGCTTTAAAGAGTCATGCAAGTTGTATTTTCGGCTACGTCCATCTTCGTCTGGTGATGAGAGTCAGAGGGTAGGGATAATCATTTCCCTGCTCAAAGGGGACGCGCAATCCTGGGCCTTTTCTCTGCCGTCCGGTTCTCTGGCCCTCCTATTAATTTATAATGATCCAGATCGGGTCTCGATGGTGGAATCTAAATTGCGTAATTTATTACAAGGTGAACATACTGCAGAGGCTTACTGCGTTGAGTTTAGGAGATGGGCTACCGAGTCAGAGTGGAATGACCCCGCGTTACGTAGTCAGTTTTGTCAGGGGTTATCTGAGAGATTTAAAGATGCCCTTGCTTTTCATGAGTACCCGGATACATTGGAGAATGCTATGTCTTTGGCAGTACGGTTAGATAGACGTATTAGAGAGAGGTGTAAGGTTCCCTCCGCGCAAAGGATCCCTTCGGTGAGTGGTTTCGTCTTACATGCTCCCAAGGGTGATATGACATTGTAACTCTGGGGTAGGGGAGGAACCCATGCAGCTGGGTCAGGTATCTTTCCGTTCTGGTAGTAGGAACTTTAGGAGGTTGCATAAACTATGTTATTACTGTGGAAAAAGTGGTCATTTTAGTTTTGCTTGTCCTTTTGTTAAACTGCATGTTGATGAGAAAGAATCACAAAGAGGTTTACTTAAAGAAAAAAAAAAACATCCCTGACTCTTGGTAGTGTGAATGGGGTGGTGGAGCTAGCAGGTATGCAAGCTCCCTGTAATAATCGTTTTCTCCTTCCAGCTATGGTGGCGCTAGACTCAAGAAATTTTTTTGTTGAAGTATTCATTAACTGTGGTGCTGGGGTAAACCTTATTGATTTTCTTTTTCTTCAAAATCTGGGTTTAAGTACTTGCACTTTAGAAAGAGAGATTCCGGTTTTCGCAATTGATTCTTCCCCTCTTTCTCAAAGGAGTCTCACTCATATTGCTCATGGAATTCTGTTAAGGGTGGGTGATTCACATGTTGAGATTATGTCTTGTTTTGTCATGAAGGACTTGCCCGCTCCTATAGTCTTAGGGTTAACGTGGTTGACAAAACATAATCCAATTATAGATTGGCAAGCAAGACAGATCATTGGTTGGAATGAATTTTGTTCGGACAATTGTCTTGGCACATCTATCTCTGGTGTGTCTACTACGGCTCTACCTCAGTATCTCTCAGATTTTGCGGATGTCTTTTCGGAGGGTGGGGCTCAGGAATTGCCCCCTCATCATGACTATGATTGTCCAGTTAATCTCACCCCAGGGGCTAAGTTGCCAAAGTCTCGGCTTTACAATTTTTCTCAACCTGAAAGAGAGGTCATGCGGAAGTATATTGCCGAGAGTTTGGCAAAAGGTCATATTAGGCCATCTAAGTCTCCGGTGGCAGTGGGTTTATTCTTTGTAAAGAAAAAGGATGGATCGCTGAGACCTTGTTTGGATTTCCGGGAATTGAACCGTATTACGGTCCATGATCTGCATCACCTTCCTTTGATCTCCGATCTTTTTGATCACATTGTTGGAGCCAAGGTGTTCTCCAAGTTGGATTTAAGAGGGGCCTACAATCTGATCAGAATCAAGGAAGGGGATGAGTGGAAAACGGCCATCAACACGCACAAGGGTCATTTTGAGAATCTGGTTATGCCTTTTGGGTTAACGAACGCGCCAGCGGTATTTCAGTGTCACGGGGTTCCGAAGGTGCACTCGGTCCCCCATTGCCCGCAGAACTGTTGCTTAGCTTTTGGAATGAGGTTCTGTGTTTGACCTCATTCCCAGGGCGGCTTTACTAGCTGGGTGGCTCCCTGCTCCTAGTCTGCCTTGAGCGCCGAGCTGATCACTCGGTGCTCGACTGGTTGGTCTGTCGGTCATGTGATGCTGGCCACGTCACATGACCCTCACTTCCCACTATAAATACAGGCAGCCTGCTGGCTACAGGTTGCCTGTTAATTTCTAGGCTCCTGGCTATTTGTTGGACTACTGAATATTTACCTGATCCTGTTCCCTGACGATCCTCTGCCTGCTCCTCCTGTACTGCGCATACATCCTGGTATTGTGACCTCGGCTCCCACCTGACTACTCTCTTAGGACTCCTCTTGTACTTCGCTACTCTCCTGGTATTTGACCCCGGCTTCTCCTGACCATTCTTTGCTTAATCCGTTGTACTGCGTAGCTCTCTTGGTTCTGACCCGGTCCGTTCATGTTCCGTATTTTGTCTTGTCTGTCTTCCCTGCACATATCCTAAGTTAGGGATTGCCGTCCAGTTGTCCCCTGTCATCAGGACTCGTGAGGCAAGTAGGCAGGGCCAGGGGTGAGGGTGGAGCGCAGTGGTCACTACCCTTCCCCCTGTGTGTGTGTGGACGTGACCGTTACATTCAGCGATTCGTCAATGACATTTTCCATCATTTTGTGGGGAGGTTCGTGGTAGTTTACTTGGATGACATTTTAATTTACTCTCCGGATCTGAAGACCCATCAGGATCACGTGAGACAGGTTCTGACGATCCTTCGGGAGAATAAATTATATGCCAAATTGGAGAAATGTGTGTTTTCTGTGCAGGAGCTTCCGTTTCTGGGATATCTGCTTTCTGACTCTGGTTTTCGTATGGACCCCGAAAAAAGGTCCGGGCGGTTCTGGAATCGGACCGACCGGAGAATCAGAAAGCTTTGATACGGTTTTTGGGGTTTACTAATTATTATAGAAAATGTATCTTGAACTATTCTACCATTGTAAAACCTTTGACCGATATGACTAAGAAGGGCGCCGACGTCTCTGTCTGGTCGGATGAGGCATTGCAGGCCTTTTCGGCTATTAAGGAATGTTTTGCGTCTGCTCCCATTCTGGTGCAGCCCGATGTGTCTCATCCATTCGTGGTGGAGGTTGATGCATCAGAAGTGGGGGTTGGAGCAGTGCTGTCGCAGGGTTCATCTCCTGGCAAATGGGTTCCGTGTGCTTTTTTTTCCAAGAAGCTCTCGGTCACCGAGAGGAATTATGATGTAGGAGATAGGGAATTGCGTCACTGGTTGGATGGGGCGTCTCACCCCGTTACAGTATATACGGATCATAAGAATTTGGCTTACCTGCAATCTGCCAAGCGTCTGAATCCTAGACAGGCCAGATGGTCACTGTTCTTTACCAGGTTCAATTTTGTGGTTACTTTTCGCCCCGGGGGTTAAAAACGTCAAGGCAGATGCGTTGTCTTGCAGTTTTCCTGGGGGATGTGATTCAGAGTATCCTGCTCTGATTTTGGCTGATGGGGTGGTGGTCTCCGCTCTGTATCCCAAATTGGAGATGGAGGTGTTGGGAGCCCAGGAGGGGGCTCCTGGTTCTTGTCCCCCAGGGAGGTTGTTTGTTCCTGATGGACTGCGATACAAGGTATTCAAGGAACATCACGATACTGTCCTTGCTGGACATCCTGGTGGTAAGTCCACCTTTGATCTTGTGTCGCGGAGGTTCTGGTGGCCCGGGTTACGTAAGAGTGTTGAGGATTACGTAGCAGCTTGTGAAACCTGTGCACGGTCAAAGGTTGCTCATACTCGACCTGCTGGTTCACTTCTTCCTTTGTCTATTCCATCTCGTCCTTGGACGCACTTGTCTATGGATTTTATTACGGATCTGCCGAGTTCCTCCGGGAAAACAGTAATTTTGGTGGTTGTTGATAGAGATGGTCCGAATAGTTTGCCGGCGAATAGTTCCCGGCGAACATAGCTTGTTCGCGTTCGCCGCGGCGGGCGAACATATGCGATGTTCGGTCCGCCCCTATACATCATCATTGAGTAAACTTTGACCCTGTACCTCACAGTCAGCAGACAAATTCCAGCCAATCAGCAGCAGACCCTCCCTCCTAGACCCTCCCACCTCCTGGACAGCATCCATTTTAGATTCATTCAGAATCTGCATTCTCAGTGAGAGGAGGGACAGTGCTGCTGCTGCTGATTCAATAGGGAAAGCGTTAGCTAGGGCAGTGTTCTGTGTCCACAGACTCATCTGCTGTAAGGACAGCGTCCTGACAGCACCCCAAAAAGCCCTTTTCAGGGCTGGTACATCAGTCTGCTTTTTTTTATTTTATATATATATATATATATATATATATATATTGCAGTTACCTGCCCGTGTGTGAGAGGCTGCAGGCTCAGTCACAGACAGTACTGTGTGCACACCATTCATACAGGGTGTGACAGAAAATACCTTGCAGATACAAAATAATTCTATTTAATATTTTTCTGTGATATAATCACAGTTGCAAGCCAGTGTGTGTCAGGCCCACACAGACTGTATTGTGGCCACTGGCTAGTGGCTAGGCCTCCACTTATACCGTTACAGGGTGTCACTCACTCACAAATGCCTTGCAGAGAAAAAAAAATTATATTTAATATTTTTATGTGATATAATCACAGTTGCAAGCCCGTGTGTGTCAGGCCCACACAGACTGTATTGTGGCCACTGGCTAGGCCTCTACTTATACCGTTATAGGGTGTCACTCACTCAAATACCTTTCAGATAAAAAAAATTCTATTTAATATTTTTCTGTGATCTAATCACATTTGCAAGCCCGTGTGTGTCAGGCCCACACAGACTGTATTGTGGCCACTGGCTAGGCCTCCACTTATACCGTTACAGGGTGTCACTCACTCACAAATACCTCGCAGATAAAAAAAAAATCTATTTAATATTTTTCTGTGATCTAATCACAGTTGCAAGCCAGTGTGTGTCAGGCCCACACAGACTGTATTGTGGCCACTGGCTAGTGGCTAGGCCTCCACTTATACCGTTACAAGGTGTCACTCACTCACAAATACCTCGCAGATAAAAAAAAATTATATTTAATATTTTTCTGTGATATAATCACAGTTGCAAGCCCGTGTGTGTCAGGCCCACACAGACTGTATTGTGGCCACTGGCTAGGCCTCCACTTATACCGTTACAGGGTGTCACTCACTCAAATACCTTTCAGATAAAAAAAATTATATTTAATATTTTTCTGTGATCTAATCACATTTGCAAGCCCGTGTGTGTCAGGCCCACACACACTGTATTGTGGCCACTGGCTACTGGCTAGGCCTCTACTTATACCGTTACAGGGTGTCACTCACTCACAAATACCATTTAGATAAAAAAAATTATATTTAATATTTTTCTGTGATCTAATCACATTTGCAAGCCCGTGTGTGTCAGGCCCACACAGACTGTATTGTGGCCACTGGCTAGTGGCTAGGCCTCCACTTATACCGTTACAGGGTGTCACTCACTCACAAATACCTCGCAGATAAATAAAAATTATATTTAATATTTTTATGTGATATAATCACAGTTGCAAGCCAGTGTGTGTCAGGCCCACACAGACTGTATTGTGGCCACTGGCTAGTGGCTAGGCCTCCACTTATACCGTTACAGGGTGTCACTCACTCACAAATACCTCGCAGATAAAAAAAAAATCTATTTAATATTTTTTTTGTGATCTAATCACAGTTGCAAGCCAGTGTGTGTCAGGCCCACACAGACTGTATTGTGGCCACTGGCTAGTGGCTAGGCCTCCACTTATACCGTTACAAGGTGTCACTCACTCACAAATACCTCGCAGATAAAAAAAAATTATATTTTATATTTTTCTGTGATCTAATCACATTTGCAAGCCCGTGTGTGTCAGGCCCACACAGACTGTATTGTGGCCACTGGCTAGTGGCTAGGCCTCCACTTATACCGTTACAGGGTGTCACTCACTCACAAATACCTTGCAGATAAATAAAAATTATATTTAATATTTTTATGTGATATAATCACAGTTGCAAGCTAGTGTGTGTCAGGCCCACACAGACTGTATTGTGGCCACTGGCTAGTGGCTAGGCCTCCACTTATACCGTTACAGGGTGTCACTCACTCACAAATACCTTGCAGATAAAAAAAAATTCTATTTAATATTTTTCTGTGATCTAATCACAGTTGCAAGCCAGTGTGCGTCAGGCCCACACAGACTGTATTGTGGCCACTGGCTAGGCCTCCACTTATACCGTTACAGGGTGTCACTCACTCACAAATACCTCGCAGATAAATAAAAATTATATTTAATATTTTTCTGTGATATAATCACAGTTGCAAGCCAGTGTGTGTCAGGCCCACACAGACTGTATTGTGGCCACTGGCTAGGCCTCCACTTATACCGTTACAGGGTGTCACTCACTCACAAATACCTTGCAGATAAGTAAAAATTCTATTTAATATTTTTCTGTGATCTAATCACATTTGCAAGCCAGTGTGTGTCAGGCCCACACAGACTGTATTGTGGCCACTGGCTAGTGGCTAGGCCTCCACTTATACCGTTACAGGGTGTCACTCACTCACAAATACCTCGCGGGCGTAACCCTTACACTACCTGATCGATACAACATCATACCTGATTGTATACACACACTGGATGTTTTAAACCACGTTGTTCAAAAAAAAAAATGGATTGTTAGGTGATTTATGCCCTTTATGGATTAAAGTCCAACTCTGCGTCAACTATGTAATTTTTTATGAGAGTTTTGCCATGGATCCCCCTCCGGCATGCCACAGTCCAGGTGTTAGTCCCCTTGAAACAATTTTTCCATCACTACTGTGGCTAGAAAGAGTCCCTGTGGGTTTTAAAATTCGCCTGCCTTTTGAAGTCTATGGCGGTTCGCCTGGTTCGCCCGTTCGCGAACATTTGCAGAAATTTTATGCTCGCAACATCTCTAGTTGTTGACCGTTTTAGTAAAATGGCTCACTTTGTATCGTTAGCCAGTCTGCCCAATGCCAAGACTCTTGCTCAGATTTTTGTTAATAATATCGTGAAATTGCATGGCATTCCCTCGGATGTGGTTTCTGATAGGGGCACGCAGTTTGTCTCCAGGTTTTGGAGGGCGTTCTGCTCTCGGCTTGGCATTTAACTTTCGTTCTCTTCGGCTTTTCATCCGCAGCCGAATGGGCAGACAGAGCGTACTAATCAAAACCTGGAGACCTACTTGAGGTGCTTTGTGGCTGAGAATCAGGAGGACTGGTCCTCATTCTTGTCCCTAGCAGAGTTTGCTTTGAATAACTGTAGGCAGGAGTCCACGGGTAAGTCGCCATTTTTTGGCGCATACGGTTTTCATCCTCAGTTTGGTACCTTTTCTGGGACTAGTTCCTCTGGGATGCCAGAGGAGGAGAGATTTTCTTCTGCCTTGTCTTCTATCTGGCGGAGGATACAAGTGAATTTGGAGAAGATGGGTGAGAGGTATAAGCGGATGGCTGACAAGAGACGTATGACTGGTCCGGACTTGTGTGTGGGTGATCTGGTGTGGTTATCTACTAAAAATATTAAACTGAGAGTACCATCTTGGAAACTGGGTCCAAGATTTATTGGACCTTGCAAAATATCTGCGGTGGTCAATCCAGTAGCGTTTCGTCTGGATCTTCCGCAGACTTGGAGGATCCATGATGTGTTCCACAAGTCTTTACTGAAGAAATATGTGAAACCGGTGGAACCATCGCCATTGCCTCCTCCCCCTGTTCTGGTTGATGGAAATTTAGAGTTCGAGATCTCCAGGATTCTCGACTCAAGAGTTCTTCGGGGTTCCCTTCAGTACCTGGTACACTGGAGGGGATACGGCCCTGAGGAGAGGATGTGGATGTTAGTGCCAGCCGACTGGTGAGGGCTTTTTACAGATTCCACCCGGATAAAGTTGGGCCGGGGTGTCCGGAGGTCACCCGTAGAAGGGGGGGTACTCTCATGCCCTGCTCAGGCTATGTGCGGAGGTCTGCCAGGTTAGCAGCACGTGTGTAGCCTTTTTTTTTGTTTTGGAGTTGAACTATATCCGCCTCCCTTCAGGTGCATTGGGTGGGGTCGTTGGTTTGAGTTTAAATTACACCCACTCCCAGTGTCCTGTGCGGGTTATAGCTTCTGTCTGGCTCTGAGAAAGGAAGGAAGGAAGGATTTGCTGTTCCTACTCAGAAAAGATAAGTTGTTTTTTGTTTTCTTCTGGTTGTCTGTCTAGGCTGTTAGAGAGACAACGCCTGCCCCCTCCAGGTCCTGAGGGAGCAGGCTGCCTCTATCCCCCTTTCATCATCTTAGGGATTTTAGGGAATCTTCAGCCTAGGCACGAGGACACGTTATTTCCACCTTCAGGGTCTGAACGTGGGCATAGAAGTCTACGGAGAGATGGTAGAGATTTGTCAGGAGGTGACCTTTATCCCCAGTTTCTTGCCTAGACACTTGTTTATTTTCTGTGTATCTGGTATCCTGTCCGCCGTGACAATATGGAGCTCCTTTCCTTCTGTGCTCTGCATTGTGCCCTTACAGCAGTTTAAGACCACATATGGGATGTTTCTGGAAGCTTCAGAATAAGGGTAATAGATATTGTGTAGGGTTGAGCGAACCCAGTGTTTTGTACCTGGACCCGAACCCGAAAGTTCGGGTTCGAGTTCGGTGTTCGGCGATTTAATGGCGCTTTTTAAAAGGCTGCAGGGCAGCCTATCAACAAGCGTTTAACTCATGTGCCCTTAGAAGCCATCACAGCCATGCCTACTAATAGCATGGCTGTGATTGGCCAAGTGCAGCATGTGACCCAGCCTCTATATTAGCTAGAGTCACGTAGCGCCGCACATCACTCTGCTCTTACTAGTTGTAGGGATAGGATGCTGCTGCTGTGAGGGAGAGATTAGGAAAGACTCTAATATCTGCACTTGGATCAAAGTCTGCGATCTACAGCGTTTTTTGTTTGGGGGTGCAATGCAACATTTTTGTACCCTGCCCTGAGCCCAGTGAGACTGAAAAAAAAAGTTTTAATCCGTCTATTAGTTAGGTGGGCGTCGGCGGCCATTTTGTGCAACAGCAGTGCACAGCACTGCATATGTGCCAGGGACAATCATTTAATCCTGTTCTTGTAGTTCAGTGGCTGAAAAGGGAAAATAATAGAGTCTGTGAGTTCAGGGACCCAGGGGGTGACATACCCCATTTTTTTCTGTACAGTACCCCTGTGCTGCATTTCTGAGAGTGAAATATAATCAGTTAAATCCATCTGTTCCATTGTGGGGTGACATATTTAAATTTTTTGTTGTAAAGTACCTCTGGGGCCTGCACTGCACATGTGACAGGCAGGCACATAAATTCAGCAAATCCATCTGTTCCATTGTAGGGGTAACATATCCACCATTCTTTATGTAAAAAACCCCTGTGCTTAATTTGTGAGATTAAAATATAATCCTTCTGTTTCATTTATGGTTAAAGAAACCCTTTTTTTTTAGCAATAAAGTACCTTTTTGCCCTGTGCTGCATTTCTGGCAGTCCCATAAAACCGCCAAATACTAAAGTTACATTTTTTGTTGAAAAATTCAAATTTTTGTTGCTAGAAAGTACATTTGCGGCCTACACTGCGTTCCTGTCAGTCAAATAAAACCATTAAATACCGCTGTTACATTTTTTGGCTTCAAATTCCCATTTTTGGGTGTAAAGTACCTCTGAGGCCTGCACATGTGTCACAATGGGGAGTGGGGGAAACCTCCCACCGTGCGGTGCCAAACGATAAAGGGGATTAGCCTGGCCAAAAAGGAGTGATAAGGGAGCAGGTCACCTCCTACCGCGTCCCTAATCCTCTCCCTGACTCCTCACCATATGAGCGGACCCCGATGGTGGGACGGCTCATACACGGGATACCTAATATCCTGAGTCGCCCTGGAAATTCCTCACATAGGAGAGAGACTACCTGTTCATCCTCAACACGGAGGAACAGGAGTCTCTAACTAAGGCCAGGCTGCAAGGAGGGGGAAACACATACAGCTAAAGGAGATGGCAGGTAAGTGAAACCAGTAACATACTTACCTGCCACAGACACACTGACTGGAACCCGTGCACAAGTGCTAGTGTCCACACCAACATAAAAGGACACAGCACACACCACAAACCACACAGGAACCCAGGACACCATAGCTGCAATAACTTGAGACAGGTGAATGACTAGTAAACATGACACCAAACACAACCAGACATGTAACACCAAACTGTCATGGTCTTACCTGCTTGCTGCTCTCCTTCGTTTGACATGTGCTGGCGGCCATCTTGGGTCCTGGGTTTCTTGTAGCCTTCCACCCTGCGGCTCCTCCTTCCCCTGGGAGGAGCTGGATGCCTAGCTCATATATATAGGAGGTCTGTGGCTTCAGTTCCTTGCTTGGTCCTCTTGTGTTCACATGCTTCTAAGACTGCTGCTGCTTCTGGTTCCTGATCCTGGCCTTGTCTGACTACCCTGCTGGTTCCTGATCCTGGCTTCGTCTGACTACCCTGCTGGTTCCTGATCCTGGCTTCGTCTGACTACCCTGCTGGTTCCTGATCCTGGCTTCGTCTGACTACCCTTCTGGTTCCTGACCTCTGGCTTCGCAAAGACTCTGCTCGGTTTCACCATCTGTTTGGACTTTTGCTTTACAGCTTTATTTTCAATAAAGCCTTCTTATTTTCACTTATCTCTTGTTGTACGTCTGGTTCATGGTTCCGTGACATTAGGACCAAGCCATGAATTCTGACGGTACAGGGCCATCCTCGCTACCCACGCTGGTTGCCAGACTTGATCAGCAGGATCACCTGTTGGGTCGGTTCGCTGTGGCGTTGCAAACCCTGCTTGAACGCACGGCTCATTTCGCTCCCGTTGCCGATGGGTCGGTTGTCGCTCCTGGGCTCGCTCCTACTGCCGCTCCGGTTGTTGCGCCAGAGTCTACCCCGACACCTGTTGTTGCGCCTGCGGTGTTTCGGGGTATGACCGGTTCTGCCCCTCTTCCACAGCGCTTTGGGGGAGAGCCAACTCAGTGCCGAGGTTTCCTTAACCAGGTGGGCATTTATTTCGAGTTGCTGCCACATGCCTTTCCTACTGAGAGATCAAAGGTGGGCTTCTTGATCTCGCTGCTCTCGGACAAGGCCTTGGCCTGGGCCAGCCCTTTATGGGAGAACAACAATCCGGTGGTTGCCGAGTTTTCCGGTTTTGTTGCTTCTCTTCGGAAGGTATTCGATGTGCCGGCTCGTGCTGCCTCTGCTGCGAAGCTCCTTATGTCCATCAGACAGGGTTCACGATCCGTAGCTGAATACGCCAATGAGTTTCGTACCCTGGCAGCAGAGGTGGGCTGGAATAATGAGGCTCTGGTCGCTGCTTTCTCTCATGGTCTCTCGGATGCCTTGAAGGATGAGGTTGCAGCTAAGGACCTACCAGTTGAGCTCGAGTCTCTTATTTCTTTCCTGATTTTGATTGACACCAGACTCAGGGAGAGACCTTCCTTTAAGGAGAACCTGCGGAGGTCTTCTAACAGATTGGTGCCTACGTTTGCTGTCCCACCCGTGCCTCCCTCTCCTCCCACGCCTCCTGGGGATGACTTGTCTGGGGGTGAACCCATGCAGCTGGGGTTTGCTCGCCTGTCCGAGGGGGAGAGGGCACTCCGGAGACGCGAGGGCCGATGCATGTACTGTGGTCTCGGTGGGCATTTTCGGTTGGCATGTCCGAACCGTCCGGGAAACGCTCGTACCCTGAGATCCTGTCGGGGGCAGATCTTGGGTGGAGTCTCCTCGTCCCCGGTTTCCCGTGTTGACAAACCACTGATCACTGTTGTCCTCTCCTGGGTCGGGGGCTCGGTGACGACCCAGGCGTTGGTGGACTCTGGTGCTGGTGGTTTGTTCATTGATAGTGTGTTCGCTGCCGCCAATTCCATTCCTCTGCAGGCTCGAGGTTCCCCACTGGCTCTTGAGGCGATAGACGGCAGACCCCTTCTGCCGCCACACGTGACTCATGAGACCCTTCCGGTGGGGATAGCCATTGGTGCCGTTCACAGAGAGTCGGTCTGCCTCCAGGTTATTTCGTCTCCACACTACTCGGTGGTCTTGGGGTACCCCTGGCTCCAGAAGCATAATCCGACTTTCGATTGGAGATCGGTCGAGATCCTCTCGTGGTCACCGCAGTGTGGGGCTAGTTGCATCCATGGGTCTGTCAAGTTGCTGTGTACTTCCTCGGACTCTCTGTTGCCTCCTGAATACGAGGAGTACCGGGATGTATTCGATAAGGTGCGCGCGGTTGCCCTACCTCCGCACCGCCCATACGATTGTGCCATAGAGTTACAATCTGGTGCCGTTCCTCCTCGTGGCAAAGTCTATCCACTGTCGGTAGCGGAGAATGAGGCCATGGAGGAGTACGTGAGGGAGGCGCTTTCACGCGGACACATTCGCAAATCTTCGTCCCCGGCAGGGGCTGGATTTTTCTTTGTGAAAAAGAAGGGCGGTGAGTTGAGGCCTTGCATCGATTACAGGGGTCTCAATCGCATCACGATCAAGAACGCTTACCCGATACCCTTGATTTCCGAGCTGTTCGATCGCCTTAAAGGGGCCACGGTCTTTACCAAACTCGACCTGAGGGCGGCATATAACCTGGTAAGGATCAAGGCGGGCGATGAGTGGAAGACCGCGTTTAACACCAGGAACGGTCATTACGAATCCTTGGTTATGCCCTTTGGGTTGTGCAATGCGCCCGCAGTCTTTCAGGAATTCATCAACGATGTTTTCCGTGACCTGTTGCAGCAGTGTGTGGTAGTCTATTTGGATGACATCTTGGTATATTCTGAATCCATGGAGGCCCACATTCTGGATGTCAGACGAGTGTTGCAACGGTTACGAGAGAACAAGCTGTTCGGTAAGCTTGAGAAATGCGAATTTCACCGATCCCAGGTAACCTTCTTAGGTTACATCATTTCCGCTGAGGGGTTCTCCATGGATCCTGAGAGGGGTTTCGGCTGTCTTACAGTGGCCCCAGCCCAGTGGTCTTCGTTCCCTGCAGCGCTTTTTGGGCTTCGCCAATTATTATCGGAAGTTCATCAGGGACTTTTCCATGCTGGCCAAGCCTCTCACGGATCTGACCAGGAAGGGCAGTAATTCCCAGGTCTGGCCGCTCGAGGCCATCCGAGCTTTTGAGGCCCTAAAGTCCGCCTTTGTGTCGGCTCCGATTCTGTCGCATCCCAACCCTGGGTTGCCCTTTGTCCTCGAGGTGGACGCGTCTGAGACGGGAGTAGGCGCCCTTCTGTCTCAGCGTAGAACACCAGAGGGTCCTCTGCTTCCTTGTGGGTTTTACTCCCGGAAACTGTCTTCCGCGGAGTGCAACTATCAGATTGGTGACAGGGAGTTATTGGCCATCGTGCAGGCCCTTAAAGAATGGAGGCACTTGCTCGAGGGTTCGGTGGTTCCGGTTCTCATCCTGACGGACCACAAGAATCTGACCTACCTTTCTGAGGCCAAGAGATTGACACCACGTCAGGCCAGATGGGCTCTGTTCTTGTCACGTTTTAATTACGTGGTCTCCTACCTACCCGGTTCCAAGAACATCAGGGCGGATGCCTTATCACGGCAGTACTCCGAGCTGTCCAGGGAGGAGTCGATTCCGACTTCGGTCATACCTCCGAATCAGATCCTGGCCGCCATTCGCACCAGCCTGACCTCTCCCCTGGGTGAGCAGATTTTGGCGGCTCAATCTGGTGCTCCCTCTGGGAGACCCAACGGCAGATGTTTTGTGCCTGAGGAGTTGCGCACTCGGTTGTTGCGAACCTACCATAACTCCAAGACCGCGGGGCATCCTGGAAAGAATCAGCTGTCCTGGGCTGTTTCACGTCTGTTCTGGTGGCCTTCCCTACGTTCCGACATCGCCGCATATGTAGCGGCATGCTCCGTTTGTGCCCAGAGTAAGTCCCCTCGGCACCTTCCGTTGGGCCTTCTGCAACCCATAGCCACCGGGGAGCGCCCATGGTCACACCTGGGGATGGATTTCATTGTGGACCTCCCTGCATCCCGAGGCCATACGGTCATTCTCATGATTGTGGATCGGTTTTCCAAAATGTGCCACTGTGTTCCTCTCAAGAAGTTACCCTCTGCACAAGAGTTGGCCACGATTTTTGCCAGGGAGGTCTTCCGGTTGCACGGTTTGCCTAAGGAGATTGTGTCGGATCGGGGGAGTCAGTTTGTGTCCAGGTTCTGGCGCGCCTTTTGCTCCCAGTTGGGGATTCATCTCTCCTTCTCCTCGGCCTACCACCCTCAGTCCAATGGGGCCGCAGAACGATCCAATCAGGCCTTGGAGCAATTCCTTCGTTGCTATGTCTCCGATCACCAAGACAATTGGGTTGACCTCCTGCCTTGGGCTGAGTTTGCCAGGAACACGGCGGTGAACTCTTCCTCTGGGACGTCTCCCTTCATGGCCAATTATGGGTTCCAACCTGCCGTGTTACCGGAGGTATTCTCTCCCCAGGATATTCCGGCTGTGGAGGATCACCTTTCCGTCCTACGTGCTTCTTGGGTACAGATCCAGAAGTCCCTTGAGGTCTCTGCGCAGCGCCAGAGATTCCAGGCTGATCGCAGACGAGCGCCTGCTCCTTCCTACCAGGTCGGAGACCGTGTATGGTTGTCCACCCGCAACCTCAACCTTCGAGTGCCCACTCCCAAGCTGGCGCCTCGCTTTGTTGGTCCCTTCCGAGTGCTTCGCAGGGTAAACCCGGTAGCCTATGCCCTTGCACTTCCTCCTGGCATGCGGATCTCCAACGTGTTTCATGTCTCCCTGTTGAAGCCACTGGTGTGTAATCGTTTCACTTCCTCGGTTCCTCGGCCTCGTCCGGTCCAAGTGGGCAATCGTGAGGAATATGAGGTGAGCAATATCCTGGACTCACGCCTGGTCCGCGGTCGGTTGCAGTTTCTGGTCCATTGGCGTGGTTATGGTCCAGAGGAGCGTTCCTGGGTTCCCTCCGCAGATGTCCATGCTCCTGCCTTGCTCCGAGCCTTCCACGCACGCTTCCCTCAGAAACCGTTTTGTGCTCCGCGGAGGAGGGGCCCTTGAGGGGGAGGTACTGTCATGGTCTTACCTGCTTGCTGCTCTCCTTCGTTTGACATGTGCTGGCGGCCATCTTGGGTCCTGGGTTTCTTGTAGCCTTCCACCCTGCGGCTCCTCCTTCCCCTGGGAGGAGCTGGATGCCTAGCTCATATATATAGGAGGTCTGTGGCTTCAGTTCCTTGCTTGGTCCTCTTGTGTTCACATGCTTCTAAGACTGCTGCTGCTTCTGGTTCCTGATCCTGGCCTTGTCTGACTACCCTGCTGGTTCCTGATCCTGGCTTCGTCTGACTACCCTGCTGATTCCCGATCCTGGCTTCGTCTGACTACCCTGCTGGTTCCTGATCCTGGCTTCGTCTGACTACCCTTCTGGTTCCTGACCTCTGGCTTCGCAAAGACTCTGCTCGGTTTCACCATCTGTTTGGACTTTTGCTTTACAGCTTTATTTTCAATAAAGCCTTCTTATTTTCACTTATCTCTTGTTGTACGTCTGGTTCATGGTTCCGTGACACAAACTAGACATTCAAACACCCTGCACATAACCCACTCCATACAAATAGGGACAAGAAGGGAAGGAGACACTGGGATGACATAGAACATCTATGACCACAAGGGTGGCCCTCACTGGAAAGATGGTAAAGCCAGGAGCAGAGAACCACCAGCATACACCAAGGCTGGAAGAACTCAGAGCTTCAGGCATCCAGCAGAGGCTAAATAGCCCAAGCAGCCACACCCACACACACATAAACCCAGTGTTCACAAAACACTAGGAAGGGAGTTAACCCTTCCAACACCAGACAAGGGAAGGAAGCCACTTAAAGGGGAAGTGCACACACAAGCAAACTAAGCAACATGTTACCACCGGCAACAGCATGTTTGGCAACCCTGTCACGGCAATCACCCAGAAGGCCGAGACACTGCCACTGCATGCTCTCACAGCAACACGTTGCCGTGGGCAACCGCAAGTGTGGTAACAGTGTCACAGCGCAAACCAAAGGCCGTGACAACATGTGACAGGCAGACACATAAATTCACCAAATCCATCTGTTCCATTGTAAGGGTGACATATCCACCATTTTTTATATAAATAAAAACCTGTGCTTTATTTGTGAGAGTGCAATATAATCTCAGTTAAATCCATCTGTTTAATTGTGTATGAGAAAAAAATTTGTCTGTTCCATTATTGGGTGACAATAACCCATTTTTCCCGTCAAAAAAACCCTGCTCTGCCTAGGTGACAGGGACCTAAATTTCTAAAATTCATCTGTTCCATTGTTGGGTGACATTAACCCATTTTGGCCGTCAAAAAGCCCCTGCTCTGCATTGTTCACAAGGAACTTAATTTAGTAAAAACATCTATTACTTCTGTGGGTGACCACAAAAAATGAGGAGAGCATCAAATAAAGGACGTGGCCCTGGTCGTGGTGCTGCTGGTGTTGGTGGAGCTCCTATTGCTGGGAGAGGACGTGGTTGATCTGCGCCAGCTGCATGCGCACGAAACACCTTCCTCAAGTGCAAGTAGGCAACAGAACCTTCAGTGTTATTTGGTAGGGCCGAATGCGGCTCTACGAATGGTGAGGCCAGAACAAGTACATGCAATAGTAGATTGGGTGGCTGACAGTGCTTCCAGTTCCTTCACATTGTCTCCCACCCAGTGCCCTGCTGAAAGATCAGAGTTGGCACCTGCAGCCCATGGCCATCAGTCTTTCACCTCACCCCCTTGCAAATCAGCCAAGCAGTCTGAGCCCCAAGTCATGCAGCAGTCTCTTCTGCTTTTGATGACTCTGCTGGCAGGGTTTCCCAGGGCCATCCACATAGCCCTGCCCCAGAAGTGGAAGAGATTGAGTGCACCGATGCCCAACCACTTATGTTTCAGGATGAGTACATGGGAGGACCACCAGAGCACGTCTCGGATGATGACGAAACACAGGTACCAACTGCTGCGGCTTTCTGCAGTCTGCAGACCAACAAGGAGGGCAGGGGTAAAGAGTGGGTGAAAGGTGATGTGGAGGATGATGAGGTACTAGACCCAACATGGAATCAAGGTCATGCGAGAGACGTGTGCAGTTTGGAGGAAGAGGCGGTGGTTGCACAGAGGCACCAGCACAGCAAAGAGGGAGCAGGGTGCAAAAGCGTCTGTTACATTCTTGGGTGACATTTTACCATTTTTGCTGTGAATAAACACCTGCTCTGCATAGGTGACAGGGACCTAAATTTCTAAAAATCGTCTGTTACATTCTCAGGTGACATTTTACCATTTTTACCGTATACAAATCCCTGACAATAGGTGACAAGAACCTAAATTTTGTAAAATCGTCTGTTCCATTGGTGGGTGACATGAACACAGTTTTGCCGTGAATAAACCCCTGCTCTACATAGGTGACAGGGACCTAAATTTAAAAAAATTGTCTGTTACATTCTCGGGTGACATTTTACCATTTTTGCCGTATGCAAACCCCTGCTCTGTATAGGTGACAGGGACCAAAATTTTCAAAAATTGTCTGTTCCATTGGTGGGTGAAGTGAATCCAGTTTTGCCATGAATAAACCACTGCTCTGAATAGGTGACAGGGACCTAAATTGGGCACATGGCCTGAGATTTCCCTTTACGCCTTGGAGGTGCTGGCTTGCCCTGCAACCAGTGTATTGTCTGAACGTTTGTTTAGCATGGCAGGAGGGATTTATCACAGACAAGCGCAGCCGCCTGTCCACAGCCAATCTGGACAAGCTCACGTTCATTAAAATCAACCATGCAGGGATCCCACAGGACTTGTCCGTACCTTGTGCAGAATAAACATGTATACCGGCCTCACCCAGCCATTTTTGTACTCCAGTGCACTTTCTCTTTGTTTTATTTTTTATATTTACCAATGTTTTGGGGTCTACCAAAATTAAAAAATAAATAAATAAACAAATAAATAAAAAACAAAAAAAAACAACAGTGTTGGCTACCTCCATCGCCGCTTCCACCTACACCGCCACATCCACTGCCTCCTCAACCTCCTACTCCATATGGACCTCCTCCTCCTAGATCAAGATTATTATTTTATTTGTTTACGTATCTTATGTTATTTTCAGTCATTTCCCTATCCACATTTGTTTGCAGAGCACTTGCCATGCTCTTAACCACATTTTCCTGCCTTTTGCAGCCCTCTAGCCCTTTCCATTACTTTTTTAGAGCCATTTTTGTGCTCCAAAGCTCGGTTCTCCATTGACTTCAATGGGGTTCGGGGTCAAGTTCGGGTCCCAAACTTTTTTGCGAAGTCCAGCGAACTCGTCGAACCCAAACTTCCAGGTGTCCGCTGAACTCTAATATTAAGTTTTGTTTGGCTGTTAACCCTTGCTGTGTTACAGGAAATAATGGATTAAAATTGAAAATCTGCCAAAAAAGAATCTCCTTTTTCCTTTAATTCTTGTGGAACACCTAAAGGGTTAACAAAGTTTGTAAAATCAGTTTTGAATAACTTGGCTGTAGTTTCTAAAAGGTCATTTGTGGGTGTTTTTTACTATATACAGTCAGGTCCATAAATATTGGGACATCAACACAATTCTAAAATTTTTGGCCCTATACACCACCACAATGGATTTGAAATGAAACTAACAAGATGCCCTTTAAGTGCAGACTGTCAGCTTTAATTTGAGGGTATTTACATCCAAATCAGGTGAACGCTGTAGGAATTACAACAGTTTGCATATGCGCCTCCCACTTGTTAAGGAACCAAAAATAATGGGACAGAATAATAATCATAAATCAAACTTTCACTTTTTAATACTTGGTTGCAAATCCTTTGCAGTCAATTACAGCCTGAAGTCTGGAACGCATAGACATCACCAGACGCTGGGTTTCATCCTTGGTGATGCTCTGCCAGGCCTCTACCGCTACTGTCTTCAGTTCCTGCTTGTTCTTGGGGCATTTCCCCTTCAGTTTTGTCTACAGCAAGTAAAATGATGATTGACTTGGCCATTCCACTTCTTTCCCTTAAAAAACTGTTTGGTTGCCTTTGCAGTATGCTTTGGGTCATTGTCCATCTGCACTGTGAAGCACCGTCCAATAAGTTCTGAAGCATTTGGCTGAATATGAGCAGATAATATTGCCCGAAACACTTCAGAATTCATTCTGCTGCTTTTGTCAGCAGTCACATCATCAATAAATACAAGAAAACCAGTTCCATTGGCAGCCATACATGCCCACGCCATGACACTACCACCACCATGCTTCACTGATGAGGTGGTATGCTTAGGATCATGAGTAGGGATGAGCGAACCCGAACTGTATAGTTCAGGTTTGTACTGAATTTTGGGGTGTCCGTGACACGGACCCGAACCCGAACATTTTCGTAAAAGTCCGGGTTCGGTGTTCGGCGCTTTCTTGGCGCTTTTTGAAAGGCTGCAAAGCAGCCAATCAACAAGCGTCATACTACTTTCCCCAAGAGGCCATCACAGCCATGCCTACTATTGGAATGGCTGTGATTGGCCAGTGCAGCATGTGACCCAACCTCTATATAAGCTTGAGTCACGTAGCGCTGCACGTCACTCTGCTGTTACAAGTGTAGGGAGAGGTTGCAGCTGCGACGTTAGGGCGAGATTAGGCAGTGATTAACTCCTCCAAAACACTTAAACAGGTAAAAATATAGAGTTCGGACCGCGCATATCATCAAGGTCAGTATGCAAACAATTTTTCTTTCTTCCTTCTCCCTTATGACAGAGAACCAAGGGCTGCTCAAGGAGTGAAACCCGGGTCGGGCAAAAGTTTAAGACGCTGGGATTTTTAAATGCCAATTTTAAAGAGCGTGTTTGTGAGTATGTGCAAATAAAAAACTTTTAATCAAACACCAACAGAGCTTCACTATTGCAGAAGCCACTTTTATTCACAGAAACCTCTAGGAAAAGAAATCGAAAGGAAAAACAGCAGATTCACCTGGGGTATATCTGAATTAAGTCCGTGTGCAGATCCTGCGGTATTGCATGAGAACGTGGATCTCCGCCAAAATAAGAACAGCAAGCTACGGAGGGATTATATACACGCCTTGGTTGACATAGCGCTGTGTAAGTATAATCTGTGCAGTGCAGGTCACCTAATCATACGGACTTACACTATTTTAAACTTTTATTAGTTGCAGGATATCCATATAAAAGGATATTTGCAGCCCTTGGTTCTCTGTCATAAGGGAGAAGGAAGAAAGAAAAATTGTTTGCATACTGACCTTGATGATATGCGAGGTCCGAACTCTATATTTTTACCTGTTTAAACGTGATTGATCCCACAACACTTTTCGGACCTGCAGCACAGCATTGTTGCGGACTGGTGACTAATTTCTTTTATATCCAAAACACTTAAGACAGTGATCGATCTACAGCTGTGGATCATTGAACTGCTGCTATTCAATTGCTCACTGTTTTTAGGCTGCCCAGAGCGTTTTTCAGTCACTTTTTTCTGGGGTGATCGGCGGCCATTTTGTGGCTTGTGGTGCGCCAGCACAAGCTGCCACCAAGTCCATTTAACCATCAATAGTGTGGTTATTTTTTGGCTATATCCTACATCAGGGGCAAGCTGCCACCAAGTCCATTTAACCATCAATAGTGTGGTTATTTTTTTGCTATATCCTACATCAGGGGCAAGCTGCCACCAAGTCCATTTAACCATCAATAGTGTGGTTATTTAAATCTATGCAGATAGGGTCATTCTCAATAACTTCACACACACGCTACTGTGCAATTCCAAGTCTAATTCTGTGTGTAAACGTATACCTGTCACCTAGCGCCTAAAAAATAGGCCTCAAATTTATATTGAACAAAATCACTGTAGAATTGCAGTGGCCAATATGGCGGAACTGCTCAAGCCCCAAACACTGTAGCGTGTTTCTCATTGGGCGAGCAGTCCCATCGCATGTGAACCACAGAAATATCGTGGCAGATATGGAGGAGCTGCTCAAACCCCAAACACTGTAGCGTGTTTCTCATTGGGGGAGCAGTCCTGGGACTGCTCGCCCAATGAGAAACACGCTACAGTGTTTGGGGTTTGAGCAGTTCCGCCATATTGGCCACTGCAATTCTACAGTGATTTTGTTTTATATGTCTTGAATGTGCCTTCATCTGGCAATTGAACATTCCTTTGCACCTGGAATCCTTCATCACATGGTCTGATATGGGTGGGGCTCACAGTCTTGCTTTGTTCACATTGCACTGGCTGTCCTGCTAGGCATTTGTGTGCAGGCTGGGCTGTGAGCTGGATTACATCACCTTCAGACCGTGTTCACACCACAGTTAGCGTAGTGGTAGGACCCTTTGCCATGCTGAGTGACCGTGACGTGCAATGATGGGCTCCGATATTTTCCTGACAGGAATATATTGGCGAAAGTCTCAGCTTTTAATATCTGCTTGTATGACCAACTAGTATAGTCAGTGGCATATCCTCTTGGTGCATTTTTCTCAGTGATTTACTCAAATTTATATTGATCCAAATCTGTCATTATTGCTTTAGCTGGTCAAGTTATTTAGTGTCCGTCAAAGCACAGTTTTTGTTCTGGGTTGAAATACAATTCCCAATTTTGCAATTCTCTAAATTAGTGGTTTCTGCTGTATCAGGCCTACTTTAAATCTATCCCTAAAACGGTATATAAGATTCAAGGTGCAGATAGGGTTATTCTCAATAACTTTACACACACGCTACTGTGCAATTCCAAGTCTAATTCTGTCCGTAAACGTATACCTGTCACCCAGCGCCTAAATACTAGGCCTCAAATTTATATTCAGCTAAATCTGTCGTTACTGCTGTGCCTTTATTAGTGTAATACGGTACCTAAATAGATTGCCAGATAGTGTTAGGTGTCTGTAAAAAAAGGCCTGAATTTGAATTCAATACATTGGGCCAAATAATATTTTTCTTATTGTGGTGAACGGTAACAATGAGGAAAACATCTAGTAAAGGACGCGGACATGGTCGTGGTGGTGTTAGTGGACCCTCTGGTGCTGGGAGAGGACGTGGCCGTTCTGCCACAGCCACACGTCCTAGTGAACCAACTACCTCGGGTCCCAGTAGCCAGCAGAATTTACAGCAATATTTGGTGGGGCCCAATGCCGTTCTAAGGATGGTAAGGCCTGAGCAGGTACAGGCATTAGTCAATTGGGTGGCCGACAGTGGATCCAGCACGTTCACATTATCTCCCACCCAGTCTTCTGCAGAAAACGCACAGATGGCGAATGAAAACCAAGCCCATCAGTCTGTCACATCACCCCCATGCATATCAGGGAAACTGTCTAAGCCTCAAGTTATGCAGCAGTCTCTTATGCTGTTTAAAGACTCTGCTGGCAGGGTTTCCCAAGGGCATCCACCTAGCCCTTCCCCAGGGGTGGAAGAGATAGAATGCACTAACGCACAACCACTTATGTTTCCTGATGATGAGGACATGGGAATACCACCTCAGCACGTCTCTGATGATGACGAAACACAGGTGACAATTGCTGCGTCTTTCTGCAGTGTGCAGACTGAACAGGAGGTCAGGGATCAAGACTGGGTGGAAGACGATGCAGGGGACGATGAGGTCCTAGACCCCACATAGAATGAAGGTCGTGCCACTGACTTTCACAGTTCGGAGGAAGAGGCAGTGGTGAGACCGAGCCAACAGCGTAGCAAAAGACAAAGAGGAAGCAGTGGGCAAAAGCAGAACACCCGCCGCCAAGAGACTCCGCATGCTACTGACCGCCGCCATCTGGGACCGAGCACCCCAAAGGCAGCTTCAAGGAGTTCCCTGGCATGGCACTTCTTCAAACAATGTGCTGACGACAAGACCCGAGTGGTTTGCACGCTGTGCCATCAGAGCCTGAAGCGAGGCATTAACGTTCTGAACCTTAGCACACCCTGCATGATCAGGCACCTGCATGCAAAGCATGAACTGCAGTGGAGTAAACACCTTAAAAACAAGGAAGTCACTCAGGCTCCCCCTGCTACCTCTTCTGCTGCTGCCGCCGCCTCGGCCTCTTCTGCTGCTGCCGCCTCGGCCTCTTCCTCCGCCTCTGGAGGAACGTTGGCACCTGCTGCCCAGCAAACATGGGATGTACCACCAACACCACCACCTGCGTCACCAAGCATCTCAACCATGTCACACGGCAGCGTTCAGCTCTCCATCTCACAAACATTTGAGAGAAAGCGTAAATTCCCACCTAGCCACCCTCGATCCCTGGCCCTGAATGCCAGCATTTCTAAACTACTGGCCTATGAAATACTGTCATTCAGGCTGGTGGACACAGACAGCTTCAAACAGCTCATGTCGCTTGCTGTCCCACAGTATGTTGTTCCCAGCCGGCACTACTTCTCCAAGAGAGCCGTGCCTTCCCTGCACAACCAAGTATCCGATAAAATCAAGTGTGCACTGCGCAACGCCATCTGTGGCAAGGTCCACCTAACCACAGATACGTGGACCAGTAAGCACGGCCAGGGACGCTATATCTTCCTAACTGCACACTGGGTAAATGTAGTGGCGGCTGGGCCCCAGGCGGAGAGCTGTTTGGCGCACGTCCTTCCGCCGCCAAGGATCGCAGGGCAACATTCTTTGCCTCCTGTTGCCTCCTCTTCCTACTCAGCTTCCTCCTCCTCTTCTTCCACCTGCTCATCCAGTCAGCCACACACCTTCACCACCAACTTCAGCACAGCCCGGGGTAAACGTCAGCAGGCCATTCTGAAACTCATATGTTTGGGGGACAGGCCCCACACCGCACAGGATTTGTGGCGGGGTATAGAACAACAGACCGACGAGTGGTTGCTGCCGGTGAGCCTCAAGCCCGGCCTGGTGGTGTGCGATAATGGGCGAAATCTCGTTGCAGCTCTGGGACTAGCCGGTTTGACGCACATTCCTTGCCTGGCGCATGTGCTGAATTTGGTGGTGCAGAAGTTCATTCGCAACTACCCCGACATGTCAGAGCTGCTGCATAAAGTGCGGGCCGTCTGTTCGCGCTTCCGACGTTCACATCCTGCCGCTGCTCGCCTGTCTGCGCTACAGCGTAACTTCGGCCTTCCCGCTCACCGCCTCATATGCGACTTGCCCACCAGGTGGAACTCCACCTTGCACATGCTGGACAGACTGTGCGAGCAGCAGCAGGCCATAGTGGAGTTTCAGCTGCAGCACGCACGGGTCAGTCGCACTGCGGAACAGCACCACTTCACCACCAATGACTGGGCCTCCATGCGAGACCTGTGTGCCCTGTTGCGCTGTTTCGAGTACTCCACCAACATGGCCAGTGGCGATGACGCCATTATCAGCGTTACGATACCACTTCTATGTCTCCTTGAGAAAACACTTAGGGCGATGATGGAAGAGGAGGTGGCCCAGGAGGAGGAGGAGGAGGAGGAAGAGGGGTCATTTTTAGCACTTTCAGGCCAGTCTCTTCGAAGTGACTCAGAGGGAGGTTTTTTGCAACACCAGAGGCCAGGTACAAATGTGGCCAGACAGGGCCCACTACTGGAGGACGAGGAGGACGAGGATGAGGAGGAGGTGGAGGAGGATGAGGATGAAGCATGTTCACAGCGGGGTGGCACCCAACGCAGCTCGGGCCCATCACTGGTGCGTGGCTGGGGGGAAACGCAGGACGATGACGATACGCCTCCCACAGAGGACAGCTTGTCCTTACCTCTGGGCAGCCTGGCACACATGAGCGACTACATGCTGCAGTGCCTGCGCAACGATAGCAGAGTTGCCCACATTTTAACGTGTGCGGACTACTGGGTTGCCACCCTGCTGGATCCCCGGTACAAAGACAATGTGCCCACCTTACTTCCTGCACTGGAGCGTGATAGGAAGATGCGCGAGTACAAGCGCACGTTGGTAGACGCGCTACTGAGAGCATTCCCAAATGTCACAGGGGAACAAGTGGAAGCCCAAGGCGTAGGCAGAGGAGGAGCAAGAGGTCGCCAACGCAGCTGTGTCACGGCCAGCTCCTCTGAGGGCAGGGTTAGCATGGCAGAGATGTGGAAAAGTTTTGTCACCACGCCACAGTGAACTGCACCACCACCTGATACGGAACGTGTTAGCAGGAGGCAACATTTCACTAACATGGTGGAACAGTACCTGTGCACACCCCTCCACGTACTGACTGATGGTTCGGCCCCATTCAACTTCTGGGTCTCCAAATTGTCCATGTGGCCAGAGCTAGCCTTTTATGCCTTGGAGGTGCTGGCCTGCCCGGTGGCCAGCGTTTTGTCTGAACGTGTATTCAGCACGGCAGGGGGCGTCATTACAGACAAACGCAGCCGCCTGTCTACAGCCAATGTGGACAAGCTGACGTTCATAAAAATGAACCAGGCATGGATCCCACAGGACCTGTACATCCCTTGTGCAGATTAGACATTAACTACCTCCCCTTAACCATATATTATTGTACTCCAGGGCACTTCCTCATTCAATCCTATTTTTATTTTCATTTTACCATTATATTGCGGGGCAACCCAAAGTTGAATGAACCTCTCCTCTGTCTGGGTGCTGGGGCCTAAAAATATCTGACAGTGGCCTGTTCCAGTGGTGGGTGACATGAAGCCTGATTCTCTGCTATGACATGAAGACTGATTCTCTGCTGACATGAAGCCAGATTCTCTGCTATGGGACCTCTCTCCTCTGCCTGGGTGCCTGGGCCTAAATATGTGACAATGGACTGTTCCAGTGGTGGGTGACGTGAAGCCTGATTCTCTGCTATGACATGAAGACTGATTCACTGCTGACATGAAGCCAGATTCTCTGCTATGGGACCTCTCTCCTCTGCCTGGGTGCCTGGGCCTAAATATCTGACAATGGACTGTTCCAGTGGTGGGTGACGTGAAGCCTGATTCTCTGCTATGACATGAAGCCTGATTCTCTGCTATGACATGAAGACTGATTCTCTGCTGACATGAAGCCTGATTCTCTGCTATGGGACCTCTCTCCAATTGATATTGGTTAATTTTTATTTATTTTATTTTTATTTTTATTCATTTCCCTATCTACATTTGTTTGCAGGCGATTTAACTACATTTTGCTGCCTTTTGCAGCACTCTAGCCCTTTCCTGGGCTGTTTTACAGCCTTTTTAGTGCCGAAAAGTTCGGGTCCCCAATGACTTCAATGGGGTTCGGGTTCGGGACGAAGTTCGGGTCGGGTTCGGATCCCGAACCCGAACATTTCCGGGAAGTTCGGCCAAACTTCTCGAACCCGAACATCCAGGTGTTCGCTCAACTCTAATCATGAGCAGTTCCTTTCCTTCTCCATTCTCTTCTCTTCCCATCACTCTGGTACAAGTTGATCTTGGTCTCATCTGTCCATAGGATGTTGTTCCAGAACTGTGAAGGCTTTTTTAGATGTCATTTGGCAAACTCTAATCTGGCCTTCCTGTTTTTGAGGCTCACCAATGGTTTACATCTTGTGGTAAACCCTCTGTATTTACTCTGGTGAAGTCTTCTCTTGATTGTTGACTTTGATACACATACACCTACCTCCTGGAGAGTGTTCTTGATCTGGCCAACTGTTGTGAAGGGTGTTTTCTTCACCTGGGTGTTTTCTTTTCCGTGGTCTTTCGGGTCTTTTGGTGTTGCTGAGCTCACCGATGCGTTCCTTCTTTTTAACCCCTTAGGGACACAGCCTTATTTCACTTTAAGGAACAGACCATTTTTTGAAAATCTGACCAGTGTCACTTTAAGTGCTGATAACTTTAAAACGCTTTGACTTACCCAGGCCTTTCTGAGATTGTTTTTTCGTCACATATTGTACTTCATGACACTGCTAAAACTGGGTCAAAAAAGTTAATTCTTTTGCATAAAAAAATACCTAATTTACGAAAAATTTGGAAATATTTGCAAATTTCAAAGTTTGAGTTTCTCTACTTCTGTAATACATAGTAATACACCCAAAAATTGTGATAACTTTACATTCCCCATATGTCTACTTCATGTTTGAATTATTTTGGGAATGATATTTTATTTTTTGGGGATGTTACAAGGCTTAGAAGTTTAGAAGCAAATCTTGAAATTTTTCAGAAATTTTCAAAAACACAATTTTTAGGGACCACTACAGGTCTGAAGTCACTTTGCGAGGCTTACATAATAGAAACTGTAACGGATCTCCTGACACCCCGACTGCGTACCTCCGTTGATGGATGCTCCTAGTGCTTCCCAAGGTCTCCAAGCACTCCACTCGACACCAATACCACCACAGGAACAGCTCTTACAAGAGCTAGGAGTAATAGCCAGGGGAGTATACACGTATAGCAATCCCCACACACATGAGACGAGGCTCTATGTTGAATGTAAAACAGGAACTCCTTTACTGAGGGCTACCCACCCGTATTTATGCAGGTCCCCATCTGGTGGACACTCCCCTAGGGGACCAGATGGAAGACTGTGACACAGGACAGTTATGCAGCAATTCAGGATACACAGACACAATACATCCCCACAATGCATCATGGTTTCCTCCTCTCTGCCCTGGAGACAACCGAGGAGCAATTCAATTATCTCTCAGGACAAAGGAAAATCGCCAATACACATGTGGGGACAACAGGACAGAAATCACCATTTAAACATACAATGTCACAACCCTTACAGTAAACACAGACATTTAACATATTCCCAGATAGCTCAAGTCTGAGTGCATATTATTAGGTGAATGGCACTCAGACTACATGAATACAATAAAATCGACATGGAGCCAAAGTCTTTAATTTCAAGAACAGGCTCCATGGCATAGCTATCTGGGTACCCTCACATAACATACAATACAATTCCAAAGACAGATGGTTCTCTCACACACCTCAAAACCCCACATATCCCCATAATGTATACATCCATGGATAGCTCTGATCTGGGTGAACAACATATCCAAAAATCACCCAGATCCGAGCAGGGGTTCCCGAATTCCATGGAAGTCACATTTGGCCGACCGCAAGCATGGCTTTCCTGCCCAAAACAGTTCCACCGATTTAAGCTGCGCGGCCGGTCTGTCTTCTCCTTCAAAGTTAGTATGGGCCATAATCCTGGAGCAAGAGGCTGGCAAACAGGCCCCTCCAAAACCCAGTGGCGAGGTTATTTTCGCCACACATCTCCCCCTCCCAGGGAAGACTAACCAGATACCTGACCTCATGCCGGTCGGTACCTGAGTCAGTCTGGCAGCCCACCCACAACTAAATACTGGACCTGTTGAATTTGGTAGCCGGTCTCTGTCCAGTGAGTCCACCAAGGTTATGTTGGTAGCTGGTACTCCCCGTCTCTGTGTTTCTCCCTGGCTTGGAGTGGGGGTAGCTTTGTGGGCAGGGATCAGCGGTACTCTGCCCTGGTGCCAGCGCTACCATGGAAGAAGCCTGGTTGGAGCCTGGTTGTTGGAGGGGGAGACCGACTGTCTCCTCTTTGGATACCCAGCTCTGCTGCTGGAGGGGGAGACCGACTGTCTCCCCTTTGGCTAAACAGCCCTGTTGCTGGGGAACAGGACCGACTGTCCCTACCCCCTCTGCTGTAAGTGCAGAGACCACGGTCCCATCTGCACTGTTGTGGGGCTTACTGTCTCCCCCTGGTGCGTTAAGCTGCTGCTGGGGAGAGGGGGTAACGAGCTCCTCTCCCATACATACTTCCAGCCGCTAGGGAGGGCGATTAAACGTCTCCGCTCCCAATACAGTGTCCTGCTGCTGGGGAAAGGAGACTGGTCTCTCTATTCCCTGCTAGACACCCTGCCGCTGGGGGACAGGACCGACTGTCTCTGCCCCCTGTAACTCAGCCTGCCGCTGGGGAATGGAGACTGGGCTCCCAATTCCCTGCAGGACCGGTGGAGAGACCTCGGTCCCATCTCCACCCGCACCCTGGGGTTCTTCCCAGAAAAACTCCACAATATCTTCCTAGCTGAAGAGGTCTGGCTCTGGGTCTGTCAGTCTGCTCTCCTGCTAAGCCTTCTCACTGGAGTGGAACAGCTGCTGGCATCCCTGTTCCAGCTCCACCTCCCGGGTCACCAGGTGGACCAGGTCCTGCTCAATCTCATGAGTGTCGTCCCAGTCATACCTGCTTGTCACCGTCAGATCTCTGAGGAGTTCTGACAGACGTTCTTCATTACCTCCTGCATGATGTTCTTTTGTTTTGCCCTCGCTTTGACATCTCTTCTCCCTCTCCCAGCTGTCATCTATTAGCAGTGATTGCCTCCCTATATATCTCCTCCCATACTGCCTCACCTTGCGGTTTATACTACTTCCTGGATTGGTTTCACTGCTTGAAGTTGCTACTGCTGGTTCCTCAAGATAAGTCTATTTCTGTATTGTGTTTTCCTGTTGACTTGATTCTAGGGGACCCTGACTCCCTCCGTATTAAGTGCAGGGAGCCGGTGGTCGTGTCCCCTCACTATTATGTGTTCAGGTGTCACATAGTCGAGGTACGTGGACATGCAACTTTCTATCATTGAGATCTTTGCATGGGCTGAGCAGCCAGGGAGAGCTCTAGGGCTTTAATAGGGCTCACGCTTCTGTTCCTTAGTTTGGGATCAAGTTAGTCGGATCTTTATTTGTTACTTCTTGTTTTCTGCAACGCCATCCGTGACACTGCTCTCCCGCCACTCAAAGAGGTCCCTGAACCGGGCTTGTGTAGGGCTCCCAAACTCCAGCTCTGAAAAAGCCTCCTATAACAAGCCAGGACCATCAAACTCCTCTCCCTCTGGCTTGTCATGCTCAGCTGTCCTGGGTAGGTACTGTGCCCCATACCACCAGAGCGCCTGGTAGGCATCTTCCAGCCACAGCTCCTGCCATGCTAGGTGTTCCAATTTCTTTACCCATTCCTCCCGGGGCTGCTCTCCCAGGAAGGGCATCCGCAGGGCTACTCGCTTCTGCAACCGCTGGTCTTCCGTGGGGAGTCTCTCGTCCCGCATATACTCCACAATACCCAGTGCCTGGTACCAGATGCCTTTGCGGACTGCATCTCGGTCATCCGTGCTGTCAGGGTCGCTGTACTAGGACATGCGTTGCCCTCAAATTGTAAAATCCATGGAGTCTCCTGTAGCTGTCCTTCTGGCTGTGGGAACGATCCCGCCGTTTGCCACCAATGTAACGGATCTCCTGACACCCCGACTGCGTATCTCTGTTGATGGATGCTCCTAGTGCTTCCCGAGGTCTCCAAGCACTCCACTCGACACTGATACCACCACAGAAACCAGGAACAAGAACAGCTCTTACAAGAGCTAGGAGTAATAGCCAGGGGAGTATACACGTATAGCAATCCCCACACACATGAGACGAGGCTCTATGTTGAATGTAAAACAGGAACTCCTTTACTGAGGGCTACCCGCCCGTATTTATGCAGGTCCCCATCTGGTGGACACTCCCCTAGGGGACCAGATGGAAGACTGTGACACAGGACAGATATGCAGCAATTCAGGATACACAGACACAATACACCCCCACAATGCATCATGGTTTCCTCCTCTCTGCCCTGGAGACAACCGAGGAGCAATTCAATTATTTCTCAGAACAAAGGGAAATCGCCAATACACATGTGGGGACAACAGGACAGAAATCACCATTTAAACATACAATGTCACAACCCTTACAGTAAACACAGACATTTAACATATTCCCAGATAGCTCAAGTCTGAGTGCATATTATTAGGTGAATGGCACTCAGACTACACGAATACAATAAAATCGACATGGAGCCAAAGTCTTTAATTTCACGAACAGGCTCCATGGCATAGCTACAATACAATTCCAAAGACAGATGGTTCTGTCACACACCTCAAAACCCCACATATCCCCATAATGTATACATCCATGGATAGCTCTGATCTGGGTGAACAAAAATCACCCAGATCCGAGCAGGGATTCCCGAATTCCATGGAAGTCACATTTGGCCGACCGCAAGCATGGCTTTCCTGCTCAAAACAGTTCCACAGATTTAATCTGTGCGGCCGGTCTGTCTTCTCCTTCAAAGTTAGTATGGACCATAATCCTGAGGCAAGAGGCTGGCAAACAGGCCCCTCCAAAACCCAGTGGCGAGGTTATTTTCGCCACAGAAACCACCAAAAAATGACCCCATTCTATAAACTACACCCCTCAAGGTATTCAAAACTGATTTTCCAAACTTCGTTAACCCTTTAGGTGTTGCACAAGAGTTATTGGCAAATGGGGATGAAATTTGAGAATTTCATTTTTTTGCCTAATTTTCCATTTTAACCCATTTTTTCCACTAACAAAGCAAGGGTTAACAGCCAAACAAGACTGTATCTTTATTGCCCTGACTCTGCCGTTTTACAAAAACACCCCATATGTGGCCGTAAACTACTGTACGGCCACACAGCGGGGCATAGAGTGAAAGGTGCGCCATTTGGTTTTTGGAAGGCAGATTTTGCTGGACTGGTTTATTTACACCATGTCCCATTTGAAGCCCCCCTGATGCACCCCTAGAGTATAAACTCCCTAAAAGTTACCCCATCTAAGAAACTACACCCCTCAAGGTATTCAAAACTGATTTTGCATACGTCGTTAACCCTTTAGGTGTTGCACAAGAGTTATTGGCAAATGGGGATGAAATTTGAGAATTTCATTTTTTTGCCTAATTTTCCATTTTAACCCATTTTTTCCACTAACAAAGCAAGGGTTAACAGCCAAACAAGACTGTATCTTTATTGCCCTGACTCTGCCGTTTACAGAAACACCCCATATGTGGCCGTACACTACTGTACGGCCACACAGCGGGGCGTAGAGTGAAAGGTGCGCCGTTTGGTTTTTGGAAGGCAGATTTTGCTGGACTGGTTTATTTACACCATGTCCCATTTGAAGCCCCCCTGATGCATCCCTAGAGTAGAAACTCCCTAAAAGTGACCCCATCTAAGAAACGACACCCCTCAAGGTATTCAAAACAGATTTTTACATACGTCGTTAACCCTTTAGGTGTTGCTTCAAAAGGGACATGGTGTCAATAAAAAAGGCAATCAAAATCGGCCTTCCAGACACCATGTCGATCCTTTCCTTTTGCGGCCTGCCTTTTACTGATACAGCAGTTTACGACCACAAATGTGGCATTTCTGTAAACTGCAGTATCAGGGTAATAAATATTAACTTTTGTTTGGTTGTTAACCCTTGTTTTGTTACCGGAAAAAATGGATTGAAATGGAAAAGTGCCAAAAATAGCGGTTTTGGCACCGGTTTTTTATTTATTTTTTGACCGTGTTAATCTGGGGGGTTATGTCATACCTAATAAGTCTACTTTTTTTTACAATTATTTAGGTTTTAGACTATATTATCCTTTTTGATACAAAAAAATTTGTGTCATTTTTTATATTTATTTTTATCCGATTATCTTATGTGGGGGCTCATTTTTTGCGGGATGAGCGGACGGTTTTATTAAACTTTTTGTTATGTAAGGTGACAAAAAAAATTCTTTTTTTGCACCGTTTTTTTTTTTTTCGACCGTGTTAATCTGGGGGGTTGGGTCTGGGGAATTTTTATAGAGGAGATTCTTACGGACGCGGCGATACCTAATAAGTCTATGTCAGTGCTAAATTGGGATATAAATTTAGTACTCCATGGAAGTGTGATACTCCCTGAAGCAACCAATAATGCAGAGGCCCGGATGATCGGGGCACGTGTCACATTGAGTTGTGGTGTCCTTCCGTATCCCCCTCCTGTGACACACTCTGCACCTTTTTTGGGTTCGTCCCTTCTTTCCAGTATGGGGGACCACACCTGGAAAGTGTTGGCCAGACACGATCCGGGCGCCTACAGTTCCCGAGGTACTCCGGCCTGCTCTTTCCCGGTCCGAAAAGATTAGGGCCTTGAGGACTGCCTCATAGAACTGAAGGAATGTCCCTGTGTTGCCAGCGCTCCGGGACAGCACAAAAGAGTTGTACATGGCAACCTGTACCAAGTAGACCGCAACTTTTTTGTACCATGCCCGGGTTTTGCGCATGGCGTTATATGGCTTAAGGGCTTGATCAGAGAGATCAACTCCTCCCATATACCGATTGTAGTCGACGATACAATCGGGCTTGAGGACCGTTGCAGCGGTACCTCGCACAGGGACAGGGGTGATGCCGTTACCATGAATTGTGGACAGCATAAGGACATCCCTCTTGTCCTTATACCTGACCAGAAACAGGTTTCCAGTGGTAAGGGCACGGGTCTCACCCCTGGGGATAGGTACCTGGAGGGGTGGGCAGGGAGGCCGCGTTGATTTTTCCCACACGGTCCCACAAGCGGACGTGGATCTGCCGGCAAGGGACTGGAACAAGGGGATACTAGTATAAAAGTTATCCACGTAAAGGTGGTAACCCTTATCTAGCAGTGGGTGCATAAGGTCCCACACAGTTTCCCGGTAACACCCAGAGTGGGGGGACATTCTGGGGGTTGAATCCAGGAATCTTGCCCCTCGTATACACAAAATTTGTAAGTGTACCCTGAGGTACTCTCACAAATTTTGTATAGCTTCACGCCATACCTCGCCCGCTTGGAGGGCACATACTGGCGGAAAATGAGTCTCCCCTTGAACGCAATGAGAGACTCATCAACCGCGACCTCCCTTCAAGGTACATAGGCCTCCATGAATTTGGCCCCAAAGTGATCGATGACCGGCCGTATCTTATACAGATGGTCATGGGCAGGATCACCTCGGGGGGGACATGCTGCATTATCTGAATAATGCAGACATTTCCAGATGGCCTCAAACCGGGAGCGTGTCATGGCCGTACTGTAAAGTGGAGTCTGGTATAGGACGTCCCCACTCCAGTACAGCCTGACACTGGGTTTCTTGACCAGGCCCATATGCAGCACGAGGCCCCAAAATGTCCTCATTTCAGCTGCACTGACAGGCGTTCAGCCACCGGGCCTGGCCAAAAAGGAGCCCGGGTGTTGAGCAACGAACTGTTTGGCGTACAGGTTCATCTGCTTCACCATCAGATTTACCAGTGGGTCACTGAAAAAATGACAAAAAAAAGTCAAATTCAGTGTAGCCCACTGTGGAAATCTGGATTCCTGATTGGCCTACAAAATCAGGAATCACGGGCTTGTATCGCTCTGGGCTACACCAGACTAGTTCACCGGCAGGGTGCTCCAGTGGATTTAACTGGTGGGCTGGAAAACTAGTACGAGCCCCAGAGCTGCTCGTACTAGTCTGGGCCACAGGGTCCCTAACATGGCGGTCCCCTTGCTCCGCCTGGCGGCGTCTCCGCCGCCTTGGAGGCTCATCATCATCGCTAGATGATGAGGAGGACGCGGATGACAACAGGAATGTGGGGTCATCCTCGTCCTCACTGGGACTCTCGGAGTCGGAGGCAAGCTGGGCGTATGCCTCCTCAGCCGAGAACGTCCGGCGGGCCATAGGGGAGTGTGTGTCTGCGTGTGTATGTGCGTGTGTATGTGCGTGTGTGTAAATCTTTATTTGGTGTGCGTGTGTGTGGGGGCACTGGTGTTCGCAAACTCACCCTAAAACTAACAGAAAAAAAAAAATAAATGTAAAAAAATGTAAAAAAAAAAAATCGAAACCGCTGATCAACCGTACGAAGTTGATCAGCGGTGGGGTGTGCGATTCGCTAACAGTGGCCGGACGCTAAGAGTGCCGGCCACAGTCAGCGTACACAAAAAAAATAATAGGAATCCTGCACCCCAAAAAAGTTAGGGAGGGGGCAGGGGGGGCAAGTGGCAGCACCCCTGGGGGGTCTAGGGTCACACAGCTGTGCTGTGGACCCCAGACACCCTAACTTAGGGTGATGCAATCAAAGTTTGTCAAACTAACTTTCCCTTTATTTTCCCTGCCTAACCCAAACTTTCCCTATGTACCTGCGGTATAGATGGGGGGTGCTGGGGCACACACCAGGTCCTGGGGGGCACAGATGGGGTGATGCTGGCACCGATGGACGACGACGTGCAGGCAGCTCCTCTCTCCTCCGGCTCCGGAACACAAAAGGAGGAGGAGAGGAGCGCTTGCAACTTTTGAATCTGCCGCCGTCCCGCCCACCAACCAATCAGAGGCGATCCTGAGAGGTGATGTCACCATCACCTCTCAGGATCGCAGGATGGTGATTGGTGGGGTAAAATCACACCACCATCACCATCCTGTTCCGGGTTATCGGGTCTTCAGAGAACCGAATAACCCGGAAACGCAGAAAACCGCAGGTCTGAATTGACCTGCGGTTTTCTGCGATCGCCGAAATGGGGGGGTCACAGGACCCCCCCGGCGCATTTAGCCTAGGTGCCTGCTCAATGATTTGAGCAGGCACCGGGTTCCGATCACCGCCCGCCGGGCGGCGGTGATCGGAACCATACATGACGTACCGGTACGTCATGTATCCTTAAGTACCAGGACATCATGACGTACCGGTACGTCATGTGTCCTGAAGAGGTTAAGGATGTTCCATACAGTTGTTTTGGCCACGCCTAATGTTTTTGCTATCTCTCTGATGGGTTTGTTTTGTTTTTTCAGCCTAATGATGGTTTGCTTCACTGATAGTGACAGCTCTTTGGATCTCATCTTGAGAGTTGACAGCAACAGATTCCAAATGCAAATCGCACACTTGAAATTTAACTCTGGACCTTTTATCTGCTCATTGTAATTGGGATAATGAGGGAATAACACACACCTGGCCATGGAACAGCTGAGAATCCAATTGTCCCATTATTTTTGGTTCCTTAACAAGTGGGAGGCACATATGCAAATTGTTGTAATTCCTACATCGTTCACCTGATTTGGATGTAAATACCCTCAAATTAAAGCTGACAGTCTGCAGTTAAAGCACATCTTGTTAGTTTCATTTCAAAACCATTGTGGTGGTGTATAGAGCCAAAAATTTTACAATTGTGTTGATGTCCCAATATTTATGGACCTGACTGTAAACCCCACAAAGTGACTTCATAACTGAACTGGTCCTTTAAAAAGTGGGTTTTGGAACTTTTCATAAAACTTTTAAGAATTGCTTCTACATTTCAAAGACTTCTAACGTCTTAAAAAGATGATAATTACTCTTACTGGTAATTGGATTTTCCTTTAGCCTCCATAACGGCACCACGTGGAGGATATCCTGCCTTCTCAGGGACAGGAAACAACTGTGAGATCAGAAATAAAGCACCCCCTCCCTCTTAGCTTCTCTAGTTAATAACTTAGGTCTCAGAAGTAGCTGCCACAATTTAAAAAGGTTTGACATGATACAACAAAACATGACTTGATTTAGTTACATGAACAACAGAATTATTATTTTTTGCATAAGGAGCAACTGATTGGGAATTCCTCGTGCCGTTGTGGAGGCTAAAGAAAAATCCAATTACCAGTAAGAGTAATTATCATCTTTTCCCCACGCCTCCACAACGGCACCACCTGGAGGAATAACGGAGTAACGATTGGGGGGGGGTACAACCGCAGACAAAACCTTCCTACTGAAGGATAAATCTTTGCTGGCCAAGACATCTAACTTATAGTACCTAAAGAAAGTACAAGGGCATGACGAGGTGGCAGCCTGCAAAAATTTCCTCAAGAGAAGTAGAGGCGCCTTCAGCCCAAATGCTCTGGTGGAATGAGCCTTCAGATTAGCAGGAGGAGAAAGAACAATACAAGACTTAATCCACCGAGCAATGGATGCCTTGCTAGCTGCCTTCCCCGGATTAAGTGCAAGATACTGAATCAACAGCTGGTTTGACTTCCTCAGGTTCATCGTAGATTCTAGGTACTGAAGCACACATGTCCTGACTAGGGATGAGCGAACCCGAACTGTATAGTTCGGGTTCGTACCGAATTTTGGGGTGTCCGTGACACGGACCCGAACCCGAACATTTTCGTAAAAGTCCGGGTTCGGGTTCGGTGTTCGGCGCTTTCTTGGCGCTTTTTGAAAGGCTGCAAAGCAGCCAATCAACAAGCGTCATACTACTTGGCCCAAGAGGCCATCACAGCCATGCCTACTATTGGCATGGCTGTGATTGGCCAGTGCACCATGTGACCCAGCCTCTATTTAAGCTGGAGTCACGTAGCGCCGCACGTCACTCTGCTATGATCAGTATAGGGAGAGGTTGCAGCTGCGACGTTAGCGCGAGATTAGGCAGATTAACTCCTCCAAAAGACTTCATTCTGTGATCGATCTGCAGCTGTGGATCATTGAAGTGCTATTATTGACTTGCTCACTTTTTTGAGGCTGCCCAGAGCGTTTTTAGATCACTTTTTTTCTGGGGTGATCGGCAGCCATTTTGTGACTTGTAGTGCGCCAGCACGAGCTATCACCAAGTGTATTTAACCATCGATAGTGTGGTTATTTTGTGCTATATCCTACATCAGCTGCAGGCTGAGCCTGTGTCACCGAAGTGCATTTAACCATCAACAGTCTGGTTATTTTTTGGCCATATACTACATCAGCTGCAGGCTGAGCCTGTTTCACCCAAGTGCATTTAACCATCATCAGTCAGATTATTTTTTGGCCATATACTACATCAGCTGCAGGCTGAGCCTGTGTCACCGAAGTGCATTTAACCATCAACAGTCTGGTTATTTTTTGGCCATATATTACATCAGGGGCAAGTTGAGCCTGTCACCCAGCGCCTAAAAAATAGACCTGACATTTCTATTCAACCAAATCTGCACAGTTTTAGCTGGTCAAGTTATTTGTAGTGACCGTCAAAGCAGACTTTTTGTTCTGGGTTGAAAAAGCATTCCCAAATTTGCCATTCTGAAAATAACTAGTTTGTGGTATTTCAGGCCTACTTGAAATCTATCCCAAAAAGAAAATCTTACATTGAAGTTATTGATAGTATCATTCAGAAAAACCTAAGACACATGCTAGCGTGCTAATAGAAGTGTCATTCTGTGATTAAACCTATAACTGTCACACAGCGCAAAAAAAAACAGGTCTCACATCTCTATTCAACCAAATCTGCACAGTTTTAGCTGGTCAAGTTATTTGTAGTGACCGTCAAAGCAGACTTTTTGTTCTGGGTTGAAAAAGCATTCCCAAATTTGCCATTCTGAAAAAAACTAGTTTGTGGTATTTCAGGCCTACTTGAAATCTATCCCAAAAAGAAAATCTTATATTGAAGTTATTGATAGTATCATTCAGAAAAACCTAAGACACACGCTAGCGTGCTGATAGAAGTGTCATTCTGTGATTAAACCTATAACTGTCACACAGCGCAAAAAAAAACAGGTCTCACATCTCTATTCAACCAAATCTGCACAGTTTTAGCTGGTCAAGTTATTTGTAGTGACCGTCAAAGCAGACTTTTTGTTCTGGGTTGAAAAAGCATTCCCAAATTTGCCATTCTGAAAATAACTAGTTTGTGGTATTTCAGGCCTACTTGAAATCTATCCCAAAAAGAAAATCTTACATTGAAGTTATTGATAGTATCATTCAGAAAAACCTAAGACACACGCTAGCGTGCTGATAGAAGTGTCATTCTGTGATTAAACCTATAACTGTCACACAGCGCAAAAAAAAAACAGGTCTCACATCTCTATTCAACCAAATCTGCACAGTTTTAGCTGGTCAAGTTATTTGTAGTGACCGTCAAAGCAGACTTTTTGTTCTGGGTTGAAAAAGCATTCCCAAATTTGCCATTCTGAAAATAACTAGTTTGTGGTATTTCAGGCCTACTTGAAATCTATCCCAAAAAGAAAATCTTACATTGAAGTTATTGATAGTATCATTCAGAAAAACCTAAGACACACGCTAGCGTGCTGATAGAAGTGTCATTCTGTGATTAAACCTATAACTGTCAAACAGCGCAAAAAAAAACAGGTCTCACATCTCTATTCAACCAAATCTGCACAGTTTTAGCTGGTCAAGTTATTTGTAGTGACCGTCAAAGCAGACTTTTTGTTCTGGGTTGAAAAAGCATTCCCAAATTTGCCATTCTGAAAATAACTAGTTTGTGGTATTTCAGGCCTACTTGAAATCTATCCCAAAAAGAAAATCTTACATTGAAGTTATTGATAGTATCATTCAGAAAAACCTAAGACACACGCTAGCGTGCTGATAGAAGTGTCATTCTGTGATTAAACCTATAACTGTCACACAGCGCAAAAAAAAACAGGTCTCACATCTCTATTCAACTAAATCTGCACAGTTTTAGCTAGTCAAGTTATTTGTAGTGACCGTCAAAGCAGACTTTTTGTTCTGGGTTGAAAAAGCATTCCCAAATTTGCCATTCTGAAAATAACTAGTTTGTGGTATTTCAGGCCTACTTGAAATCTATCCCAAAAAGAAAATCTTACATTGAAGTTATTGATAGTATCATTCAGAAAAACCTAAGACACATGCTAGCGTGCTGATAGAAGTGTCATTCTGTGATTAAACCTATAACTGTCACACAGCGCAAAAAAAAACAGGTCTCACATCTCTATTCAACCAAATCTGCACAGTTTTAGCTGGTCAAGTTATTTGTAGTGACCGTCAAAGCAGACTTTTTGTTCTGGGTTGAAAAAGCATTCCCAAATTTGCCATTCTGAAAAAAACTAGTTTGTGGTATTTCAGGCCTACTTGAAATCTATCCCAAAAAGAAAATCTTACATTGAAGTTATTGATAGTATCATTCAGAAAAACCTAAGACACACGCTAGCGTGCTGATAGAAGTGTCATTCTGTGATTAAACCTATAACTGTCACACAGCGCAAAAAAAAAAACAGGTCTCACATCTCTATTCAACCAAATCTGCACAGTTTTAGCTGGTCAAGTTATTTGTAGTGACCGTCAAAGCAGACTTTTTGTTCTGGGTTGAAAAAGCATTCCCAAATTTGCCATTCTGAAAATAACTAGTTTGTGGTATTTCAGGCCTACTTGAAATCTATCCCAAAAAGAAAATCTTACATTGAAGTTATTGATAGTATCATTCAGAAAAACCTAAGACACATGCTAGCGTGCTGATAGAAGTGTCATTCTGTGATTAAACCTATAACTGTCACACAGCGCAAAAAAAAACAGGTCTCACATCTCTATTCAACCAAATCTGCACAGTTTTAGCTGGTCAAGTTATTTGTAGTGACCGTCAAAGCAGACTTTTTGTTCTGGGTTGAAAAAGCATTCCCAAATTTGCCATTCTGAAAAAAACTAGTTTGTGGTATTTCAGGCCTACTTGAAATCTATCCCAAAAAGAAAATCTTACATTGAAGTTATTGATAGTATCATTCAGAAAAACCTAAGACACACGCTAGCGTGCTGATAGAAGTGTCATTCTGTGATTAAACCTATAACTGTCACACAGCGCAAAAAAAAACAGGTCTCACATCTCTATTCAACCAAATCTGCACAGTTTTAGCTGGTCAAGTTATTTGTAGTGACCGTCAAAGCAGACTTTTTGTTCTGGGTTGAAAAAGCATTCCCAAATTTGCCATTCTGAAAATAACTAGTTTGTGGTATTTCAGGCCTACTTGAAATCTATCCCAAAAAGAAAATCTTACATTGAAGTTATTGATAGTATCATTCAGAAAAACCTAAGACACACGCTAGCGTGCTGATAGAAGTGTCATTCTGTGATTAAACCTATAACTGTCAAACAGCGCAAAAAAAAACAGGTCTCACATCTCTATTCAACCAAATCTGCACAGTTTTAGCTGGTCAAGTTATTTGTAGTGACCGTCAAAGCAGACTTTTTGTTCTGGGTTGAAAAAGCATTCCCAAATTTGCCATTCTGAAAATAACTAGTTTGTGGTATTTCAGGCCTACTTGAAATCTATCCCAAAAAGAAAATCTTACATTGAAGTTATTGATAGTATCATTCAGAAAAACCTAAGACACACGCTAGCGTGCTGATAGAAGTGTCATTCTGTGATTAAACCTATAACTGTCACACAGCGCAAAAAAAAACAGGTCTCACATCTCTATTTAACTAAATCTGCACAGTTTTAGCTAGTCAAGTTATTTGTAGTGACCGTCAAAGCAGACTTTTTGTTCTGGGTTGAAAAAGCATTCCCAAATTTGCCATTCTGAAAATAACTAGTTTGTGGTATTTCAGGCCTACTTGAAATCTATCCCAAAAAGAAAATCTTACATTGAAGTTATTGATAGTATCATTCAGAAAAACCTAAGACACACGCTAGCGTGCTGATAGAAGTGTCATTCTGTGATTAAACCTATAACTGTCACACAGCGCAAAAAAAAACAGGTCTCACATCTCTATTCAACCAAATCTGCACAGTTTTAGCTGGTCAAGTTATTTGTAGTGACCGTCAAAGCAGACTTTTTGTTCTGGGTTGAAAAAGCATTCCCAAATTTGCCATTCTGAAAATAACTAGTTTGTGGTATTTCAGGCCTACTTGAAATCTATCCCAAAAAGAAAATCTTACATTGAAGTTATTGATAGTATCATTCAGAAAAACCTAAGACACACGCTAGCGTGCTGATAGAAGTGTCATTCTGTGATTAAACCTATAACTGTCAAACAGCGCAAAAAAAAACAGGTCTCACATCTCTATTCAAGCAAATCTGCACAGTTTTAGCTGGTCAAGTTATTTGTAGTGACCGTCAAAGCAGACTTTTTGTTCTGGGTTGAAAAAGCATTCCCAAATTTGCCATTCTGAAAATAACTAGTTTGTGGTATTTCAGGCCTACTTGAAATCTATCCCAAAAAGAAAATCTTACATTGAAGTTATTGATAGTATCATTCAGAAAAACCTAAGACACACGCTAGCGTGCTGATAGAAGTGTCATTCTGTGATTAAACCTATAACTGTCACACAGCGCAAAAAAAAACAGGTCTCACATCTCTATTCAACTAAATCTGCACAGTTTTAGCTGGTCAAGTTATTTGTAGTGACCGTCAAAGCAGACTTTTTGTTCTGGGTTGAAAAAGCATTCCCAAATTTGCCATTCTGAAAATAACTAGTTTGTGGTATTTCAGGCCTACTTGAAATCTATCCCAAAAAGAAAATCTTACATTGAAGTTATTGATAGTATCATTCAGAAAAACCTAAGACACACGCTAGCGTGCTGATAGAAGTGTCATTCTGTGATTAAACCTATAACTGTCACACAGCGCAAAAAAAAACAGGTCTCACATCTCTATTCAACCAAATCTGCACAGTTTTAGCTGGTCAAGTTATTTGTAGTGACCGTCAAAGCAGACTTTTTGTTCTGGGTTGAAAAAGCATTCCCAAATTTGCCATTCTGAAAATAACTAGTTTGTGGTATTTCAGGCCTACTTGAAATCTATCCCAAAAAGAAAATCTTACATTGAAGTTATTGATAGTATCATTCAGAAAAACCTAAGACACACGCTAGCGTGCTGATAGAAGTGTCATTCTGTGATTAAACCTATAACTGTCAAACAGCGCAAAAAAAAACAGGTCTCACATCTCTATTCAAGCAAATCTGCACAGTTTTAGCTGGTCAAGTTATTTGTAGTGACCGTCAAAGCAGACTTTTTGTTCTGGGTTGAAAAAGCATTCCCAAATTTGCCATTCTGAAAATAACTAGTTTGTGGTATTTCAGGCCTACTTGAAATCTATCCCAAAAAGAAAATCTTACATTGAAGTTATTGATAGTATCATTCAGAAAAACCTAAGACACACGCTAGCGTGCTGATAGAAGTGTCATTCTGTGATTAAACCTATAACTGTCACACAGCGCAAAAAAAAACAGGTCTCACATCTCTATTCAACTAAATCTGCACAGTTTTAGCTGCTCAAGTTATTTGTAGTGACCGTCAAAGCAGACTTTTTGTTCTGGGTTGAAAAAGCATTCCCAAATTTGCCATTCTGAAAATAACTAGTTTGTGGTATTTCAGGCCTACTTGAAATCTATCCCAAAAAGAAAATCTTACATTGAAGTTATTGATAGTATCATTCAGAAAAACCTAAGACACACGCTAGCGTGCTGATAGAAGTGTCATTCTGTGATTAAACCTATAACTGTCACACAGCGCAAAAAAAAACAGGTCTCACATCTCTATTCAACCAAATCTGCACAGTTTTAGCTGGTCAAGTTATTTGTAGTGACCGTCAAAGCAGACTTTTTGTTCTGGGTTGAAAAAGCATTCCCAAATTTGCCATTCTGAAAATAACTAGTTTGTGGTATTTCAGGCCTACTTGAAATCTATCCCAAAAAGAAAATCTTACATTGAAGTTATTGATAGTATCATTCAGAAAAACCTAAGACACACGCTAGCGTGCTGATAGAAGTGTCATTCTGTGATTAAACCTATAACTGTCACACAGCGCAAAAAAAAACAGGTCTCACATCTCTATTCAAGCAAATCTGCACAGTTTTAGCTGGTCAAGTTATTTGTAGTGACCGTCAAAGCAGACTTTTTGTTCTGGGTTGAAAAAGCATTCCCAAATTTGCCATTCTGAAAATAACTAGTTTGTGGTATTTCAGGCCTACTTGAAATCTATCCCAAAAAGAAAATCTTACATTGAAGTTATTGATAGTATCATTCAGAAAAACCTAAGACACACGCTAGCGTGCTGATAGAAGTGTCATTCTGTGATTAAACCTATAACTGTCACACAGCGCAAAAAAAAACAGGTCTCACATCTCTATTCAACTAAATCTGCACAGTTTTAGCTGGTCAAGTTATTTGTAGTGACCGTCAAAGCAGACTTTTTGTTCTGGGTTGAAAAAGCATTCCCAAATTTGCCATTCTGAAAATAACTAGTTTGTGGTATTTCAGGCCTACTTGAAATCTATCCCAAAAAGAAAATCTTACATTGAAGTTATTGATAGTATCATTCAGAAAAACCTAAGACACACGCTAGCGTGCTGATAGAAGTGTCATTCTGTGATTAAACCTATAACTGTCACACAGCGCAAAAAAAAACAGGTCTCACATCTCTATTCAACCAAATCTGCACAGTTTTAGCTGGTCAAGTTATTTGTAGTGACCGTCAAAGCAGACTTTTTGTTCTGGGTTGAAAAAGCATTCCCAAATTTGCCATTCTGAAAATAACTAGTTTGTGGTATTTCAGGCCTACTTGAAATCTATCCCAAAAAGAAAATCTTACATTGAAGTTATTGATAGTATCATTCAGAAAAACCTAAGACACACGCTAGCGTGCTGATAGAAGTGTCATTCTGTGATTAAACCTATAACTGTCAAACAGCGCAAAAAAAAACAGGTCTCACATCTCTATTCAAGCAAATCTGCACAGTTTTAGCTGGTCAAGTTATTTGTAGTGACCGTCAAAGCAGACTTTTTGTTCTGGGTTGAAAAAGCATTCCCAAATTTGCCATTCTGAAAATAACTAGTTTGTGGTATTTCAGGCCTACTTGAAATCTATCCCAAAAAGAAAATCTTACATTGAAGTTATTGATAGTATCATTCAGAAAAACCTAAGACACACGCTAGCGTGCTGATAGAAGTGTCATTCTGTGATTAAACCTATAACTGTCACACAGCGCAAAAAAAAACAGGTCTCACATCTCTATTCAACTAAATCTGCACAGTTTTAGCTGGTCAAGTTATTTGTAGTGACCGTCAAAGCAGACTTTTTGTTCTGGGTTGAAAAAGCATTCCCAAATTTGCCATTCTGAAAATAACTAGTTTGTGGTATTTCAGGCCTACTTGAAATCTATCCCAAAAAGAAAATCTTACATTGAAGTTATTGATAGTATCATTCAGAAAAACCTAAGACACACGCTAGCGTGCTGATAGAAGTGTCATTCTGTGATTAAACCTATAACTGTCAAACAGCGCAAAAAAAAACAGGTCTCACATCTCTATTCAAGCAAATCTGCACAGTTTTAGCTGGTCAAGTTATTTGTAGTGACCGTCAAAGCAGACTTTTTGTTCTGGGTTGAAAAAGCATTCCCAAATTTGCCATTCTGAAAATAACTAGTTTGTGGTATTTCAGGCCTACTTGAAATCTATCCCAAAAAGAAAATCTTACATTGAAGTTATTGATAGCATCATTCAGAAAAACCTAAGACACACGCTAGCGTGCTGATAGAAGTGTCATTCTGTGATTAAACCTATAACTGTCACACAGCGCAAAAAAAAACAGGTCTCACATCTCTATTCAACTAAATCTGCACAGTTTTAGCTGGTCAAGTTATTTGTAGTGACCGTCAAAGCAGACTTTTTGTTCTGGGTTGAAAAAGCATTCCCAAATTTGCCATTCTGAAAATAACTAGTTTGTGGTATTTCAGGCCTACTTGAAATCTATCCCAAAAAGAAAATCTTACATTGAAGTTATTGATAGTATCATTCAGAAAAACCTAAGACACACGCTAGCGTGCTGATAGAAGTGTCATTCTGTGATTAAACCTATAACTGTCACACAGCGCAAAAAAAAACAGGTCTCACATCTCTATTCAACCAAATCTGCACAGTTTTAGCTGGTCAAGTTATTTGTAGTGACCGTCAAAGCAGACTTTTTGTTCTGGGTTGAAAAAGCATTCCCAAATTTGCCATTCTGAAAATAACTAGTTTGTGGTATTTCAGGCCTACTTGAAATCTATCCCAAAAAGAAAATCTTACATTGAAGTTATTGATAGTATCATTCAGAAAAACCTAAGACACACGCTAGCGTGCTGATAGAAGTGTCATTCTGTGATTAAACCTATAACTGTCACACAGCGCAAAAAAAAACAGGTCTCACATCTCTATTCAAGCAAATCTGCACAGTTTTAGCTGGTCAAGTTATTTGTAGTGACCGTCAAAGCAGAGTTTTTGTTCTGGGTTGAAAAAGCATTCCCAAATTTGCCATTCTGAAAATAACTAGTTTGTGGTATTTCAGGCCTACTTGAAATCTATCCCAAAAAGAAAATCTTACATTGAAGTTATTGATAGTATCATTCAGAAAAACCTAAGACACACGCTAGCGTGCTGATAGAAGTGTCATTCTGTGATTAAACCTATAACTGTCACACAGCGCAAAAAAAAACAGGTCTCACATCTCTATTCAACTAAATCTGCACAGTTTTAGCTGGTCAAGTTATTTGTAGTGACCGTCAAAGCAGACTTTTTGTTCTGGGTTGAAAAAGCATTCCCAAATTTGCCATTCTGAAAATAACTAGTTTGTGGTATTTCAGGCCTACTTGAAATCTATCCCAAAAAGAAAATCTTACATTGAAGTTATTGATAGTATCATTCAGAAAAACCTAAGACACACGCTAGCGTGCTGATAGAAGTGTCATTCTGTGATTAAACCTATAACTGTCACACAGCGCAAAAAAAAACAGGTCTCACATCTCTATTCAACCAAATCTGCACAGTTTTAGCTGGTCAAGTTATTTGTAGTGACCGTCAAAGCAGACTTTTTGTTCTGGGTTGAAAAAGCATTCCCAAATTTGCCATTCTGAAAATAACTAGTTTGTGGTATTTCAGGCCTACTTGAAATCTATCCCAAAAAGAAAATCTTACATTGAAGTTATTGATAGTATCATTCAGAAAAACCTAAGACACACGCTAGCGTGCTGATAGAAGTGTCATTCTGTGATTAAACCTATAACTGTCACACAGCGCAAAAAAAAACAGGTCTCACATCTCTATTCAACCAAATCTGCACAGTTTTAGCTGGTCAAGTTATTTGTAGTGACCGTCAAAGCAGACTTTTTGTTCTGGGTTGAAAAAGCATTCCCAAATTTGCCATTCTGAAAATAACTAGTTTGTGGTATTTCAGGCCTACTTGAAATCTATCCCAAAAAGAAAATCTTACATTGAAGTTATTGATAGTATCATTCAGAAAAACGTAAGACACACGCTAGCGTGCTGATAGAAGTGTCATTCTGTGATTAAACCTATAACTGTCAAACAGCGCAAAAAAAAACAGGTCTCACATCTCTATTCAACCAAATCTGCACAGTTTTAGCTGGTCAAGTTATTTGTAGTGACCGTCAAAGCAGACTTTTTGTTCTGGGTTGAAAAAGCATTCCCAAATTTGCCATTCTGAAAATAACTAGTTTGTGGTATTTCAGGCCTACTTGAAATCTATCCCAAAAAGAAAATCTTACATTGAAGTTATTGATAGTATCATTCAGAAAAACCTAAGACACACGCTAGCGTGCTGATAGAAGTGTCATTCTGTGATTAAACCTATAACTGTCACACAGCGCAAAAAAAAACAGGTCTCACATCTCTATTCAACTAAATCTGTACAGTTTTAGCTAGTCAAGTTATTTGTAGTGACCGTCAAAGCAGACTTTTTGTTCTGGGTTGAAAAAGCATTCCCAAATTTGCCATTCTGAAAATAACTAGTTTGTGGTATTTCAGGCCTACTTGAAATCTATCCCAAAAAGAAAATCTTACATTGAAGTTATTGATAGTATCATTCAGAAAAACCTAAGACACATGCTAGCGTGCTGATAGAAGTGTCATTCTGTGATTAAACCTATAACTGTCACACAGCGCAAAAAAAAACAGGTCTCACATCTCTATTCAACCAAATCTGCACAGTTTTAGCTGGTCAAGTTATTTGTAGTGACCGTCAAAGCAGACTTTTTGTTCTGGGTTGAAAAAGCATTCCCAAATTTGCCATTCTGAAAAAAACTAGTTTGTGGTATTTCAGGCCTACTTGAAATCTATCCCAAAAAGAAAATCTTACATTGAAGTTATTGATAGTATCATTCAGAAAAACCTAAGACACACGCTAGCGTGCTGATAGAAGTGTCATTCTGTGATTAAACCTATAACTGTCACACAGCGCAAAAAAAAACAGGTCTCACATCTCTATTCAACCAAATCTGCACAGTTTTAGCTGGTCAAGTTATTTGTAGTGACCGTCAAAGCAGACTTTTTGTTCTGGGTTGAAAAAGCATTCCCAAATTTGCCATTCTGAAAATAACTAGTTTGTGGTATTTCAGGCCTACTTGAAATCTATCCTACAAAGAAACTCTTACATTGAAGTTATTGATAGTATCATTCAGAAAAACCTAAGACACACGCTAGCGTGCTGATAGAAGTGTCATTCTGTGATTAAACCTATAACTGTCACACAGCGCAAAAAAAAACAGGTCTCACATCTCTATTCAACCAAATCTGCACAGTTTTAGCTGGTCAAGTTATTTGTAGTGACCGTCAAAGCAGACTTTTTGTTCTGGGTTGAAAAAGCATTCCCAAATTTGCCATTCTGAAAATAACTAGTTTGTGGTATTTCAGGCCTACTTGAAATCTATCCCAAAAAGAAAATCTTACATTGAAGTTATTGATAGTATCATTCAGAAAAACCTAAGACACACGCTAGCGTGCTGATAGAAGTGTCATTCTGTGATTAAACCTATAACTGTCAAACAGCGCAAAAAAAAACAGGTCTCACATCTCTATTCAACCAAATCTGCACAGTTTTAGCTGGTCAAGTTATTTGTAGTGACCGTCAAAGCAGACTTTTTGTTCTGGGTTGAAAAAGCATTCCCAAATTTGCCATTCTGAAAATAACTAGTTTGTGGTATTTCAGGCCTACTTGAAATCTATCCCAAAAAGAAAATCTTACATTGAAGTTATTGATAGTATCATTCAGAAAAACCTAAGACACACGCTAGCGTGCTGATAGAAGTGTCATTCTGTGATTAAACCTATAACTGTCACACAGCGCAAAAAAAAACAGGTCTCACATCTCTATTCAACTAAATCTGCACAGTTTTAGCTGGTCAAGTTATTTGTAGTGACCGTCAAAGCAGACTTTTTGTTCTGGGTTGAAAAAGCATTCCCAAATTTGCCATTCTGAAAATAACTAGTTTGTGGTATTTCAGGCCTACTTGAAATCTATCCCAAAAAGAAAATCTTACATTGAAGTTATTGATAGTATCATTCAGAAAAACCTAAGACACACGCTAGCGTGCTGATAGAAGTGTCATTCTGTGATTAAACCTATAACTGTCACACAGCGCAAAAAAAAACAGGTCTCACATCTCTATTCAACCAAATCTGCACAGTTTTAGCTGGTCAAGTTATTTGTAGTGACCGTCAAAGCAGACTTTTTGTTCTGGGTTGAAAAAGCATTCCCAAATTTGCCATTCTGAAAATAACTAGTTTGTGGTATTTCAGGCCTACTTGAAATCTATCCCAAAAAGAAAATCTTACATTGAAGTTATTGATAGTATCATTCAGAAAAACCTAAGACACACGCTAGCGTGCTGATAGAAGTGTCATTCTGTGATTAAACCTATAACTGTCACACAGCGCAAAAAAAAACAGGTCTCACATCTCTATTCAACCAAATCTGCACAGTTTTAGCTGGTCAAGTTATTTGTAGTGACCGTCAAAGCAGACTTTTTGTTCTGGGTTGAAAAAGCATTCCCAAATTTGCCATTCTGAAAATAACTAGTTTGTGGTATTTCAGGCCTACTTGAAATCTATCCCAAAAAGAAAATCTTACATTGAAGTTATTGATAGTATCATTCAGAAAAACCTAAGACACACGCTAGCGTGCTGATAGAAGTGTCATTCTGTGATTAAACCTATAACTGTCACACAGCGCAAAAAAAAAACAGGTCTCACATCTCTATTCAACCAAATCTGCACAGTTTTAGCTGGTCAAGTTATTTGTAGTGACCGTAAAAGCAGACTTTTTGTTCTGGGTTGAAAAAGCATTCCCAAATTTTCCATTCTCAAAATTGTGGTGAACGGGAACAATGAGGAAAACATCTAATAAGGGACGCGGACGTGGACATGGTCGTGGTGGTGTTAGTAGACCCTCTGGTGCAGGGAGAGGACGTGGCCGTTCTGCCACAGCCACACGTCCTAGTGAATTAACTACCTCAGGTCCCAGTAGCCAGCAGAATTTACAGCGATATTTGGTGGGGCCCAATGCCGTTCTAAGGATGGTAAGGCCTGAGCAGGTACAGGCATTAGTCAATTGGGTGGCCGACAGTGGATCCAGCACGTTCACATTATCTCCCACCCAGTCTTCTGCAGAAAGCACACAGATGGCGCATGAAAACCAAGCCCATCGGTCTGTCACATCACCCCCATGCATATCAGGGAAACTGTCTGAGCCTCAAGTTATGCAGCAGTCTCTTATGCTGTTTGAAGACTCTGCTGCCAGGGTTTCCCAAGGGCATCCACCTAGCCCTTCCCCAGGGGTGGAAGAGATAGAATGCACTAACGCACAACCACTTATTTTTCCTGATGATGAGGACATGGGAATACCACCTCAGCACATCTCTGATGATGACGAAACACAGGTGCCAACTGCTGCGTCTTTCTGCAGTGTGCAGACTGAACAGGAGGTCAGGGATCAAGACTGGGTGGAAGACGATGCAGGGGACGATGAGGTCCTAGACCACACATGGAATGAAGGTCGTGCCACTGACTTTCACAGTTCGGAGGAAGAGGCAGTGGTGAGACCGAGCCAACAGCGTAGCAAAAGAGGGAGCAGTGGGAAAAATCAGAACACCCGCCGCCAAGAGACTCCGCCTGCTACTGACCGCCGCCATCTGGGACCGAGCACCCCAAAGGCAGCTTCAAGGAGTTCCCTGGCATGGCACTTCTTCAAACAATGTGCTGACGACAAGACCCGAGTGGTTTGCACGCTGTGCCATCAGAGCCTGAAGCGAGGCATTAACGTTCTGAACCTTAGCACAACCTGCATGACCAGGCACCTGCATGCAAAGCATGAACTGCAGTGGAGTAAACACCTTAAAAACAAGGAAGTCACTCAGTCTCCCCCTGCTACATCTTCTGCTGCTGCCGCCTCGGCCTCTTCTGCTGCTGCTGCCGCCGCCTCGGCCTCTTCCTCCGCCTCTGGAGGAACGTTGGCACCTGCTGCCCAGCAAACATGGGATGTACCACCAACACCACCACCTGCGTCACCAAGCATCTCAACCATGTCACACGGCAGCGTTCAGCTCTCCATCTCACAAACATTTGAGAGAAAGCGTAAATTCTCACCTAGCCACCCTCGATCCCTGGCCCTGAATGCCAGCATTTCTAAACTACTGGCCTATGAAATGCTGTCATTTAGGCTGGTGGACACACACAGCTTCAAACAGCTCATGTCACTTGCTGTCTCACAGTATGTTGTTCCCAGCCGCCACTACTTCTCTAAGAGAGCCGTGCCTTCCCTGCACAAACAAGTGTCCGATAAAATCAAGTGTGCACTGCGCAACGCCATCTGTGGCAAGGTCCACCTAACCACAGATACGTGGACCAGTAAGCACGGCCAGGGACGCTATATCTCCCTAACTGCACACTGGGTAAATGTAGTGGCGGCTGGGCCCCAGGCGGAGAGCTATTTGGCGCACGTCCTTCCGCCGCCAAGGATCGCAGGGCAACATTCTTTGCCTCCTGTCTCCTCCTCCTCCTACTCAGCTTCCTCCTCCTCTTCTTCCACCTGCTCATCCAGTCAGCCACACACCTTCACCACCAACTTCAGCACAGCACGGGGTAAACGTCAGCAGGCCATTCTGAAACTCATATGTTTGGGGGACAGGCCCCACACAGCACAGGAGTTGTGGCGGGGTATAGAACAACAGACCGACGAGTGGTTGCTGCCGGTGAGCCTCAAGCCCGGCCTGGTGGTGTGCGATAATGGGCGAAATCTCGTTGCAGCTCTGGGACTAGCCCAGTGTCGGACTGGGGTGCCTAGGGCCCACCAGTGGAATTGATTTTGGGGGCCCACCCTAGAGCTGGAGATATAACTTGTTCATTTTTCAGTCTCGCACACATGAATGTATGCATTTTAGCACACAATACAGTAACAGTATGCTAAACAGAACAGTATTGTGCACTGCACTATATCAAATAGTTTCTCTTTAAAGGGAGTCTGTCATCACAGTTTCATCTTTTTAACCCTTCCCATAGCTTTCTAGATGCACGATGAAAGAAATGCTCCAGCACCAGAAGGACGTAATGAAAAAATTCCCGGTCTTTATTCAAATCACCAGCATATCGGTGCATACAGCGACAGTGACACAATGACCCACTTGTCCCCACGATCTACGCGTTTCGGACGATGTTGTCCTTAGTCATGATCTATGGCGTCTGGTGTGTGCCGGGCTGAAATAGGGCTCACCTCTGGAGTGTCCGCCCACAGGGAGGGACATTGAAATCCAGGGCAGGTAAAATAATCAGTCCGGATCACACAAGACACCTGTGCAAACATATTCACCTGTGACATACAAAGATTTTTGACACCCCACAATACTTTAGAAAAACTAATACAAAATATAAAATTGTGTCACTATTTCCTCATAAAAATTATTATTTAAATGGAAAGGAAGAATTCATGATATTATCACATCTTTTTCCAACCTGGCATAGTATGGGTAACATAATATTGTCCACTGGATGTATAAAAAACAGGGGGGAAAAAGGAGGAGAGACGCATGCTAGAAAGTAAATTCAGCAAACTAAAAAAAAAAAAAAAAAAAAAAAAAAAAAAAAAAAAAGGTGGATCCAAATGTGCAAAATGTCATTCAAATTCCCATGGGTTAGGGCTGGTGGTTTGCTGTAGTCCTGTGTCCATGAATCCCACGTATATCATGATCTTTTGTAATTGAGCAAGTCCAGAATCATCCAGTAATTCTGAGCAAAAATAACGCAGAGTGTGAACAAACACTTAGATTCATGGCAAGTTTAAGCACATTGATATAATTGTAGTGTGTTCGAAAATCACTAATCACATTGCCAGTTCACCTGAGACAAATCATCAATTTGTGTTCACATCTATCTTGCTAAAAAGAGGGAAAGGAAATTCTGCTTCATGTGAACAGTGCCCTACACTCCAAGATACAGACCGTTTCATATAAAGGCAACTTAGTGATTCAATATGATGATAACTTAGTACTATGAAAGAAATATGTATAGCATCGGTCTAAAACAGAATTTGTGGATGTATTATAGTACTAAGTTATCATCATATTGAATCACTAAGTTGCCTTTATATGAAACGGTCTGTATCTTGGAGTGTAGGGCACTGTTCACATGAAGCAGAATTTCCTTTCCCTCTTTTTAGCAAGATAGATGTGAACACAAATTGATGATTTGTCTCAGGTGAACTGGCAATGTGATTAGTGATTTTCGAACACACTACAATTATATCAATGTGCTTAAACTTGCCATGAATCTAAGTGTTTGTTCACACTCTGCGTTATTTTTGCTCAGAATTACTGGATGATTCTGGACTTGCTCAATTACAAAAGATCATGATATACGTGGGATTCATGGACACAGGACTACAGCAAACCACCAGCCCTAACCCATGGGAATTTGAATGACATTTTGCACATTTGGATCCACCCTTTTTTTTTTTTTTTTTTTTTTTTTTTTAGTTTGCTGAATTTACTTTCTAGCATGCGTCTCTCCTCCTTTTTCCCCCCTGTTTTTTATACATCCAGTGGACAATATTATGTTACCCATACTATGCCAGGTTGGAAAAAGATGTGATAATATCATGAATTCTTCCTTTCCATTTAAATAATAATTTTTATGAGGAAATAGTGACACAATTTTATATTTTGTATTAGTTTTTCTAAAGTATTGTGGGGTGTCAAAAATCTTTGTATGTCACAGGTGAATATGTTTGCACAGGTGTCTTGTGTGATCCGGACTGATTATTTTACCTGCCCTGGATTTCAATGTCCCTCCCTGTGGGCGGACACTCCAGAGGTGAGCCCTATTTCAGCCCGGCACACACCAGACGCCATAGATCATGACTAAGGACAACATCGTCCGAAACGCGTAGATCGTGGGGACAAGTGGGTCATTGTGTCACTGTCGCTGTATGCACCGATATGCTGGTGATTTGAATAAAGACCGGGAATTTTTTCATTACGTCCTTCTGGTGCTGGAGCATTTCTTTCATCGTGCATCTACTATTGGACTGGCTTGTGTCCGCCCCGTGCACCATCACACAGGATCGGAAGGTGAGCTGGCTGTAACCTCTTACCATAGCTTTCTAGCAGCATTACAGTTGATAAAAACAAAAATCATCTTAGTAGGATGTGCAAATGAGGACTCGCAAGTGCCCAGGGGCAGCGTCAACCTCGTAGTTGCCCAGGCAGCTCTGCCTTATCGTCGCTTCCCCCCGCCCAGTCTTTCCCTCTGCCAGCCCATCTTCTTACTTCTTCTTTCGCCGAGATCCTGCGCACTGAGTCCGTTAGCCGGCGCATGCGCATTAATTACTGTGATGCCATACCAGGAATGGAATGCGCCGGCCGATGGACTCAGTGCGCAGGCGCGGGATCTCGGCGAAAGAAGAAGTAAGAAGATGGGCGGGCAGAGGGAAAGGATGGGCGGGGGGGAACGACGATAAGGCAGAGCTGCCTGGGCACCTACGAGGTTGACGCCGCCCCTGGGCACTTGCGAGCCCTCATTTGCATATCCTACTAAGATGATTTTTGCCAGTTTTATAAGTCCACGATTGCTTATAAAGGTAACGTTTTTATCAACTGTAATGCTGCTCAAAAGCTATGGGAAGGGTTAAAAAGGTGAAACTGTGATGACAGACTCCCTTTAAGCAACTCATTTAGTTGATAACTGTATCTGTTATTTACAGTAGTTTGGACAGCGGTCACACGTGGACATTCCATGACCTAGATGAACCACCCAGTCCCCCAGCCTAAACAATATCCAAAGTGAAGGAAATGTTTCCTGCATATTCAAAAGGATAAGTTTATTGAAGTGCTGGCAGTAGTGCCCCGGCCTCCTCACAGCTCACCAAACTCAGCGCCGTACATTGTATAGCGGCTGTGCTTGGTATCGCGCTCAACCCCTTTCACTTCTATGGGGCTGAGCTGCTCCTAGGCCACTTGATCAATGAACGTGATGTCACATGGCCCAGAAAAATCACAGAGAAGGACACAGGGCTCACAGGAGCCCCGGTGCCTTGTCAAACAGCTGATCGGCAGTGGTCCCAGGTAGGGATCGACCGATTATCGGATTTACCGATATTATCGGCCGATATTCAGGATTTTCAAAGTTATCGGTATCAGCATCTAACCTTGCTGATATGCCGATAACGAATCGCGAACATGGATCGCACTGCTATCAACGCGATCAATGTTCCCTCAGCAGCACACCAGTGAGAGGCAAGAGGGGAGGAGGAGGGGAGGGGCTGTGGCCATTGCGCCACCAATGATGTTAACTCAGTTATTAATTCAAATATAGGAGGCGGGTGAATCATATAGCTGCACCTGAGGGGTTAACTGTTGCGGATCGCAGCTACCCCTCATAGAGGTCAGGTGTCGCTATATTTGAATTAATGGGCAAGTTATCTTCATTGGTGGCAGTGGCAGCTTCTGATCAGAGCCCAAGCAGTGTAATTGCGGGGCTCCGATCGGTTACCATGGCAGCCAGGATGCTACTGACGCCCTGGCTGCCATAGTCAGCTCCCTGCTGCCATGTGTACTATGCACAGGGCAGCAGGGAGAGTGTGACGTCCTATTCACCCTGATAGAGCTCTATTAGGGTGAATAGGACAAGGGATCTAGGTTCTAGCCCCTAAGGGGGAAATAGTTATTAAATTAAAAAAAACACCAAAATATTAAGTATAAATATTTAATCTTAGATATATAATGGCATCTCTTCGTTTAACAACAGATTTGTGTAGGAATTTTTTTTTTTTTTTTCAAAAATGAAAATGCACAAAATATTGGTATAAATTATCGGCTATCGGCCTGAAAGTTCACAGGTTATCAGCTCTAAAAAAATCAATATCGGTCGATCCCTAGTCCCGGGTATCAGACCCCCACCAATCAGATACTGATGACCTATCCACAGTCATATGTGACTGATATCAGCCGCTCCTCTTATAACGCTCCAGCACTGATATAACCTCCAGAGACATTACATCACATGTGACTGATATCAGCCGCTCCTCTTATAACACTCTAGTACTGATATACCGTATTTTTCGCCCTATAAGATGCACCGGCCCATAAGACGCACCTAGGTTTTTGGGGGGGAAAATAAGAAAAAAAATATTTTTAACCAAAAGGTGTGCTTTTGGTGGGTTTGGAACTAATGGTGGTCTGTGGATGGCACTATTACTGGGGATCTGTGAAGGACACTGTTATGGGGGGGGATCTGTGAAGGACACTGTTATGGGGGGGGATCTGGGGATGGCACTGTTATGGGGGGGGATCTGGGGATGGCGCACTGTTATGGGGGATCTGTGGATGACGCACTGTTAGGCCTCATGCACACGACCGTTGTTTTATTCTGTGTCCGTTGTTCCGCTTTCGTGATTTTCTGCGGACCCATTGACTTTCAATGGGTTTGTTGAAAACTCGGCTAATGCACCGTTTGTCATCCGCGTCCGTGATCCCTGGTTCCAGTCCGTCAAAAAAATATAACCTGTCCTATTTTTTCCACGGAAAACGGTTTGCAGATCCATTCAAGTCAATGGGACCGTGAAAAAACGCGGAGGCACACAAGATTGTCATCCGCGTCCGCGTCTGTTTTTTCCCTATCATTTGCATGGCAAACTTGATTTTTTTTTTTTTTACTTTCCTTCATGTCTGGTGATCCTCCAAAAATAAATGAAGACACACGGAAACAAAAACGGAAACGGATCACGGAACAATGGAACCCCATTTTGCGGAACGGAACACAACAACGGTCGTGTGCATGAGGCCTTATGGGGGATCTGTGGGTGACGCACTGTTATGGGGGGGATCTGTGGATGACGCACTGTTATGGGGGGGGATCTGTGGATGACGCACTGTTATGGGGGGGATCTGTGGATGACGCACTGTTATGGGGGTATCTGTGACGGACACTGTTATTGGGGGGTATCTGTGGATGGCACTGTTATGGAGGGGGATCTGCGGGTGGCACTGTTATGGGGGGGGATCTGCGGGTGGCATTGTTATGATGGGGGATCTGCGGGTGGCACTGTTATGGAGGGGGATCTGCGGGTGGCACTGTTATGGAGGGGGATCTGCGGGTGGCACTGTTATGGAGGGGGATCTGCGGGTGGCACTGTTATGGAGGGGGATCTGCGGGTGGCACTGTTATGGAGGGGGATCTGCGGGTGGCACTGTTATGGAGGGGGATCTGCGGGTGGCACTGTTATGGAGGGGGATCTGCGGGTGGCACTGTTATGGAGGGGGATCTGCGGGTGGCACTGTTATGGAGGGGGACCTGTGGGTGGCACTGTTATATATGTGCCATCACAGACCCCCCACCCCATAACAGTGCCATCCACAGACCCCCCCCACCCCTTAACAGTGCCATCCACAGATGTCCCCCATAAAACTGTCATCCACAGATCCCCCCCCCACCGCTCCAGTATGCAAATATAAAATGTCTGATTCAATTAAAAGTTATTACACATGCCCCCTCACTCCTAATATTACTGTACACCCTAACAGCTTCTGTACAACGCAGGCAGGCCGGGCGGCCAGCGCGTCACTCACTGACGTCACGTGCCTGCGCCGCCTGCTTGATTCATAAAGTAGGCGGCGCAGCCACGTGACATCAGGGAGTTATGCTGCCGCCCGCCCGGCTGTTAGGGCTCATTCAGACGGCCGTATGCTGTCCGCAAAAATACTGAATGCTATCCGTTTTTTTGCGGATCCGCAAAAAAAATGAAACATGTCCTATACTTGTCCGTGAAAATCAGGACATGGCCCCATTGAAGTCTATGGGTCCGCAAAAATACTGAATGCTATCCGTTTTTTTGCGGATCCGCAAAAAAAATGAAACATGTCCTATACTTGTCCGTGAAAATCAGGACATGGCCCCATTGAAGTCTATGGGTCCGCAAAAATACTGAATGCTATCCGTTTTTTTGCGGATCCGCAAAAAAAATGAAACATGTCCTATACTTGTCCGTGAAAATCAGGACATGGCCCCATTGAAGTCTATGGGTCCGCAAAAATACTGAATGCTATCCGTTTTTTTGCAGATCCGTTTTTTTGCGGATCCGCAAAAAAACGGATAGCATTCAGTATTTTTGCGGACAGCATACGGCCATCTGAATGAGCCCTTAGGGTGTATGGTAATATTAAAAGTGTGTGGGGGGGGGGGGGGCATGTTTAATCACTTTTAATTGAATGAGACATTTTATATTTGAATATTGCAGCACCGGAGCGGCGGGGCCGGAGTACAGTGACCGCACCCAGTCCCTCCCCGCTCTCGTATACATCGCAGCCTGTAAAAATGTCAGCATTCACCCCATAAGACGCAGGGGCATTTTCCCATTTTTTGGGGGAAAAAAGTGTGTTTTATAGGGCGAAAAATACGGTAACCTCCAGAGACATTACATCATATGTGACTGATATCAGCCGCTCCTCTTATAACGCTCCAGCTCTGATATAACCTCCAGAGACATTACATCCTATGTGACTGATATCAGCCGCTCCTCTTATATCGCTCCAGTACTGATATAACCTCCAGAGCAGGGGCGTACATACAGGGGTCGCGGCTGGGCCCGGCACTCCAGGGGGCCCGGCCGCCTGTGGACCCCTGGCCCCGCCCTGCAGTAGTGCTGTGCCTGCCTGTATAAGGGCTGTTTCACACGAGCGAGTCGATTGCGGGAATCACGCTCCGTGTGTGAGTGTGAACCTCCGCTCTGGACATAGTGACATAAAGCGGTCAGTATGATTCTGTGGAAAAAAGGCCAAGCAGAGGCACATAGCATTATAAATCATGATAATGCTGTGCGCTCCTGCAAGTCTAGAGCGGAGGATCACACTCACACACGGAGCGCGATTCCCGCAATGGACTCGCTCGTGTGAAACAGCCTTAATCCGGGCGGCCGACCCGGGGCCCGCCACCCAGTGTTGCGTTTCTGCGCTGTAGTGCCAGGCCAGGCCAGCCCTACCCTCCTTGAGTGAGAGTTTCCCCCCCCGATTCTCCTCCCCGTGCGGGTGCAGCGTGCCTAGTCATTTCCTGTTGGGCGGCAGCACCGGACACAACGTTTCCCTAGGCTGCGCAGGCGCACAACAACACCGAGACGCAGCAGGAAGAAGGCACCGGAGAGCGTGAAGAAGCTGGTGCCGGTTCGGAAGTGAAGATAAGATTTGTAAAAAAAAAAAAAAAAAAGGTCTTTATAATTGCTCACCACATTTATGGTCAGTGAGTTCAGAGTAGACTCAGAGTAGGGTCTGATGGGGTCTGGCTTTATAACTAGCTCTGCTATATTTCTGTAGCCTCTGACTGCCCAGTTGGGCTGAAACTACTACACCCAGCATGTTCTGGTAGTAATAGTAAATGGATATTGGTGCAATTCTGAGCTACTAGTCTATATAATATTATATTGTATTATATAGACTAGTAGCTCAGAATTGCACCAATATCCATTTACTATTACTGCCAGAACATGCTGGGTGTAGTAGTTTCAGCCCAACTGGGCAGTCAGAGGTTGCAGGCTACAGAAATATTGCAGAGTTAGGCTACTTTCACACCGGCGTTTCTGGGTCCGCCTGTGAGATCTGTTTCAGGGCTCTCACAAGCGGCCCCAAAACGGATCAGTTCAGCCCCAATGCATTCTGAATGGATAAGGATCCGCTCTGAATGCATCAGTTTGCCTCCGTTCAGCCTCCATTCCGCTCTAGAGGCGGACACCAAAACACTGCTTGCAGCCAAACGGATCTGTTCTGAACGGATACCAGCGTTTGCATTATAGGTGCGGATCCGTCTGTGCAGATTCGTTTTGGTGTCCGCCTGACAATGCGGAGCCAAACGGATCCGTCCTGTCTTACAATGTAAGTCAATGAGGACGGATCCGTTTTCACTGACACAATATGGTGCAATTGAAAACGGATCCGCCTCCCATTGACTTTCAGTGTAATGTTTGCATTATCTTTTTTTTTTTTTCGTGGTAATGCAAACGGATCCGTTCTGAACGGATACAAGCATTTGCATTATCGGTGCTGATCCGTCTGTGCAGATACCAGACGGATCCGCACCTAACGCAGGTGTGAAAGTAGCCTAAGGCTGCATTCACACGTCTGTGGTGTGTTGCGGACCCGCAAATTGCGGGTCCGCAACACACCAGCCCGGCGCCCCCATAGAAATGCCTATTCTTGTCCGCAAGCTGCGGACAAGAATAGGACATGCTCTATCTTCTTGCGGAGCTGCGGACCCAAAATCAGGGCCGCACTCCGCAATTGCGGCTGCAGACAGCACACTGTGTGCTGTCCGCATCCATTCCGTCCCCTTAGAGAATGAATGGGTCCGCACCCATTCCGCAAAATTGCGGAAAGGATGCGGACCCATTTTGCGGACGTGTGAATGGAGCCTAACTCTGCTGCTGGTGGAGGGAGGTTGGGGGGGGGGGGGGGGGGGGGGGGGGGGGGGGCGGCGACGGGAAGGGGGGCCCCATGGTTCAGTTTTGCACCGGGGCCCCATGGATTGTGTGCACGCCACTGCTCCAGAGACATTACATATTATGTGGGGGTGAGGGGCTGGGAAAGTGTGAAATGCCACTGATGAGAGGGAAGAGGGGGACACTGGGAGACATAACTTCTTGCCCTGTATAAAGTATAGGCGAGATAGTTGGTGGGAAAGGTCTGTGAGGGGCTGGGACAGGGACACAAGATGTGCAGGGGCAGCAGCTTCAGGACTCTCTTCCCACTTCCCTCCCACAGTAACTTACCCCAGTGCTGCAGTGTGGAGTAGTGGGACCAGTGAGAGAAGAGAACTTTATACTGGAGGGAGGCACAGTGACTCAGAGAGAGCAGCAGTGTCTCCATTATCTCCTGCTGCCTCGGCTGTCGGCTCCTCTGGCTCCGCCCCCTCCTCACACATGATGGAATATCACACTGCAGAGAGGAGGGGGGGAGCTGTCTGCTCATGTCGGGTCGGTGAAGTTTACTTTAGAGAAAGGGACAAGCGCTGCAGGGTATTGTGCTGTCCCTTTCACCAAAGTAAAATGATATGTGTGCCAGTGCTGCAGTCCAGCACCTGATAACAGCCAGACGCCTGAGACTGAAAGTATAGCAACTGCCCTGCCCCTGCTGGTGGCTCTGGCTGCAGTATAAGCAGACAGGCAAGGGGCCCACCGGGCATTTCACCGGCTTCCCGGTGAGCCAGTCCGAGCCTGGACTAGCCGGTTTGACGCACATCCCTTGCCTGGCGCATGTGCTGAATTTGGTGGTGCAGAAGTTCATTCGCAACTACCCCGACATGTCAGAGCTGCTGCATAAAGTGCGGGCCGTCTGTTCGCGCTTCCGGCGTTCACACCCTGCCGCTGCTCGCCTGTTTGCGCTACAGCGTAACTTCGGCCTTCCCGCTCACCGCCTCATATGCGACATGCCCACCAGGTGGAACTCCACCTTGCATATGCTGGACAGACTGTGCGAGCAGCAGCAGGCCATAGTGGAGTTTCAGCTGCAGCACGCACGGGTCAGTCGCACTGCGGATCAGACCCACTTCACCACCAATGACTGGGCCTCCATGCGAGACCTGTGTGCCCTGTTGCGCTGTTTCGAGTACTCCACCAACATGGCCAGTGGCGATGACGCCGTTATCAGCGTTACAATACCACTTCTATGTCTCCTTGAGAAAACACTTAGGGCGATGATGGAAGAGGAGGTGGCCCAGGAGGAAGAGGAGGAAGAGGGGTCATTTTTAGCACTTTCAGGCCAGTCTCTTCAAAGTGACTCAGAGGGAGGTTTTTTGCAACACCAGAGGCCAGGTACAAATGTGGCCAGACAGGGCCCACTACTGGAGGACGAGGATGAGGAGGAGGTGGAGGAGGATGAGGATGAAGCATGTTCACAGCGGGGTGGCACCCAAAGCAGCTCGGGCCCATCATTGGTGCGTGGCTGGGGGGAAACACAGGACGATAACGATACGCCTCCCACAGAGGACAGCTTGTCCTTACCTCTGGGCAGCCTGGCACACATGAGCGACTACATGCTGCAGTGCCTGCGCAACGACAGCAGAGTTGCCCACATTTTAACGTGTGCAGACTACTGGGTTGCCACCCTGCTGGATCCCCGGTACAAAGACAATGTGCCCACCTTACTTCCTACACTGGAGCGTGATAGGAAGATGCGCGAGTACAAGCGCATGTTGGTAGACGCGCTACTGAGAGCATTCCCAAATGTCACAGGGGAACCAGTGGAAGCCCAAGGCGAAGGCAGAGGAGGAGCAAGAGGTCGCCAACGCAGCTGTGTCACGGCCAGCTCCTCTGAGGGCAGGGTTAGCATGGCAGAGATGTGGAAAAGTTTTGTCACCACGCCACAGCTAACTGCACCACCTCCTGATACGGAACGTGTTAGCAGGAGGCAACATTTCACTAACATGGTGGAATAGTACCTGTGCACACCCCTCCACGTACTGACTGATGGTTCGGCCCCATTCAACTTCTGGGTCTCCAAATTGTCCACGTGGCCAGAGCTAGCCTTTTATGCCTTGGAGGTGCTGGCCTGCCTGGCGGCCAGCGTTTTGTCTGAACGTGTATTCAGCACGGCAGGGGGCGTCATTACAGACAAACGCAGCCGCCTGTCTACAGCCAATGTGGACAAGCTGACGTTCATAAAAATGAACCAGGCATGGATCCCACAGGACCTGTCCATCCCTTGTGCAGATTAGATATTAACTACCTCCCCTTAACAATATATTATTCTACTCCAGGGCACTTCCTCATTCAATACTATTTTTAATTTCATTTTACCATTATATTGTGGGGCAACCCAAAGTTGAATGAACCTCTCCTCTGTCTGGGTGCCGGGGCCTAAATGTGTGACAGTGGCCTGTTCCAGTGGTGGGTGACGTGAAGCCTGATTCTCTGCTATGACATGAATACAGATTCTGCGCTGACATAAGGCCAGATTCTCTGTTACGGGACCTCTCTACTCTGCCTGGGTGCCTGGGCCTAAATGTGTGACAGTGGCCTGTTCCAGTGGTGGCTGACGTGAAGCCTGATTCTCTGCTATGACATGAAGACAGATTCTGCGCTGACATAAGGCCAGATTCTCTGTTACGGGACCGCTCTCCTCTGTCTGGGTGCCGGGGCCTAAATGTGTGACAGTGGCCTGTTCCAGTGGTGGGTGACGTGAAGCCTGATTCTCTGCTATGACATGAATACAGATTCTGCGCTGACATAAGGCCAGATTCTCTGTTACGGGACCTCTCTCCTCTGCCTGGGTGCCTGGGCCTAAATGTGTGACAGTGGCCTGTTCCAGTGGTGGCTGACGTGAAGCCTGATTCTCTGCTATGACATGAATACAGATTCTGCGCTGACATAAGGCCAGATTCTCTGTTACGGGACCGCTCTCCTCTGTCTGGGTGCCGGGGCCTAAATGTGTGACAGTGGCCTGTTCCAGTGGTGGGTGACGTGAAGCCTGATTCTCTGCTATGACATGAATACAGATTCTGCGCTGACATAAGGCCAGATTCTCTGTTACGGGACCTCTCTCCTCTGCCTGTGTGCCTGGGCCTAAATGTGTGACAGTGGCCTGTTCCAGTGGTGGGTGACGTGAAGCCTGATTCTCTGCTATGACATGAATACAGATTCTGCGCTGACATAAGGCCAGATTCTCTGTTACGGGACCTCTCTCCTCTGCCTGGGTGCCTGGGCCTAAATGTGTGACAGTGGCCTGTTCCAGTGGTGGGTGACGTGAAGCCTGATTCTCTGCTATGACATTAAGACAGATTCTGTGCTGACATAAGGCCAGATTCTCTGTTACGGGACCGCTCTCCTCTGTCTGGGTGCCGGGGCCTAAATGTGTGACAGTGGCCTGTTCCAGTGGTGGGTGACGTGAAGCCTGATTCTCTGCTATGACATGAATACAGATTCTGCGCTGACATAAGGCCAGATTCTCTGTTACGGGACCTCTCTCCTCTGTCTGGGTGCCTGGGCCTAAATGTGTGACAGTGGCCTGTTCCAGTGGTGGCTGACGTGAAGCCTGATTCTCTGCTATGACATGAAGACAGATTCTGCGCTGACATAAGGCCAGATTCTCTGTTACGGGACCGCTCTCCTCTGTCTGGGTGCCGGGGCCTAAATGTGTGACAGTGGCCTGTTCCAGTGGTGGGTGACGTGATGCCTGATTCTCTGCTATGACATGAAGACAGATTCTGTGCTGACATAAGGCCAGATTCTCTGTTACAGGACCTCTCTCCTCTGTCTGGGTGCCGGGGCCTAAATGTGTGACAGTGGCCTGTTCCAGTGGTGGGTGACGTGAAGCTTGATTCTCTGCTATGACATGAAGACAGATTCTGCGTTGACATAAGGCCAGATTCTCTGTTACGGGACCGCTCTCCTCTGTCTGGGTGCCGGGGCCTAAATGTGTGACAGTGGCCTGTTCCAGTGGTGGGTGACATGAAGCCAGATTCTCTGCTATGGCATGAAGAGACTGATTCTCTGCTGACATGAAGCCAGATTCTTTGCTATGGCATGAAGAGACTGATTCTCTGCTGATGTGAAGCCAGATTCTCTGCTATGGGACCTCTGTCCAATTGATATTGGTTCATTTTTATTTTTTTTATTTTTATTTTAATTCATTTCCCTATCCACATTTTTTTGCAGGGGATTTACCTACATGTTGCTGCCTTTTGCAGCCCTCTAGCTCTTTCCTGGGCTGTTTTACAGCCTTTTTAGTGCCCAAAAGTTCGGGTCCCCATTGACTTCAATGGGGTTCGGGTTCGGGACGAAGTTCGGGTCGGGTTCGGATCCCGAACCCGAACATTTCCGGGAAGTTCGGCCGAACTTCTCGAACCCGAACATCCAGGTGTTCGCTCAACTCTAGTCCTGATGTCTAGGTTGTGGAATAACTTCTCTTTTTCTGAAACCGCCTGGGAACAAAAGGAAGGGAGAGAGATTTCCTGTTGACAGTGGAATCTAGACACAACTTTAAGGAGGAATTCTGGTGCATGTCTCAAAACAATTCTATCCTCAAAAATCGTTAGGTAAGATGGCATGATAGAAAAAGCCTGAATCTCCCCTATCCTCCTCGCCGTTGTAATGGCCAAAAAATAAAACGTCTTTAGTATCAACATTCTCAAGAGAATATCACTGATAGGCTCAAATGGGGGATGCGTCAAAACAGAAAGGACCAGATTCAAGTCCCAAGGCGGAACAGAAGATCTAAACTTTGGGCGTATTCTACACAATCCTTTAAAGAATCTTCTAAAAAGATCCAGGTCCGCTAATTTTGTCACCATGAAAGTGCTCAGTGCTGCAACCTGAACCCTTAGAGTACTCACTGTCAGACCTTTGTCAAGGCCTGTTTGTAGGAAGTCTAGGATCAGTCCAATGTTTGGAGCCATGGAGGGGTCCCAGGCATCTTTCCCAAACTGCAAGAAGGCTTCCCAGGATCTCAGGTAAATCTTCGAAGTTACAGGTTTCCTGCTCTGCATAAGAGTGGAGATTACAGCATCAGAAATGCCCTTACTTCTCAAGATGGACCTTTCAGCCTCCAGGCAGCTAAACGGAGCTAAGGAATCCTGGGATGAACCACCCGGCCCTGCAATAAGAGATCTGGTAGGAGAGGAAGAGTCCAATAATCTTCTCCCGCTAAGCTTTTTAGCCCGGGGAACCAAGCCCTCCTGGGCCAAAATGGTGTTATTAGAATGATTTGAGCTTTTTCTTCTATAACCTTTGTTAACACCTTGGGAATTAGAGGGAATCGAGGAAAAACGTAGAGGAGCCCCCTGGGCCAATGAATTGGCAGAGCATCTACTTTCAAAGGCCGATCTTGGAGGGACAGAGAGTAGAACTTTATTGCTTTCCTGTTCTGCCTTGAGGCAAACAAATCGATCCTTGGAGGCCCTAATCTGGCACATATATGATTGAACACCACTGGATTCAGACTCCATTCTCCTTCTTTTTGCCGTTCTCTGCTCAAAAAGTCTGCCACAAGATTTTCCTTTCCTTTTACATGGATGGCTAAAAAGGACAACAGGTTCGCCTCGGCCCAGACAAAGATCTTCTTTGCTATGAGAGAGAGAGAGACTCCTCGTCCCCCTTTGTTTGTTCAGATAAGCTACCATGGTGATGTCTGAAAGAATTCTTACATGTTTCATCCAAACTGAGGGAACGAAGGCTTTTAGGGCTTGCCAAACCGCACTCAGTTTCCGCATGTTGGAAGATGCTTGTTCCAGATCTGCTTGCCATAGGCCTTGCTTCATGGTACTCTCCATGTGTGCTCCCCAACCTTGCTTGCTTGCATCGGTTGTAATCACCACCTGATTCGTTTGTTGCCACTTCACTCCTCGGGATAGATTTTCCAGTTTTTTCCACCATGACAAAGAGATCTTCACCTTTGTCTGAATTTTTACTTTTTTATTTAAAGGGGTTTGCTTCTTGTCCCATGCCCCCAACAGGAACGACTGAAGGACCCTCGAGTGGGCTTGTGACCACTTCACTGATGGAATGGTGGAAGTCATGATACCTAGCACTGTTATGATCTCTTTGATTGAGGATATACTTAGTCGTTGAAATATTTGGATTTTCTGGATTAAATCTTCCCACTTCTGATCTGGAAGAAAAGAAGACATCAGATGGATTCTAGCAGTGCTCCCAGGAATGTCCTCTTCTGTGCTGGAAGAAGACAATATTTCTGCAAGTTTATAATCCAACCCAGATCTGAAAAAGTGTCTGATACTGTCTGAAGGTGAACTCGCAGGTGACTCTCTGTTGGTGCCATGATTAGGAAGCCGTCCAAGTAAGGTATCAGTAAGATTTCTACCAGATGAAAGAACTTTGCTACATCCGCCATAATCTTCGTAAAGATTCTTGGTGCCGAACATAGGCCGAACGGCAGAACTTGAAATTGGAAATGATGTAATCTTCCCTGAAACCATACTGCCATCCTCAAATATTTCTGATCGTCCATGTGGATTGGAACATGGTAATAGGCATCTGAGAGGTCTATTGTGATCATAAAGCAATCTTTTGACAGAAGATTGACTAAAGACTTTTCTGTTTCCATCTTAAATCTCTTGTATATAATGTAACTGTTCAGATTCTTCAGATTTATTATCGCTTGGAAAGATCCGTTTGGTTTCCTGACCAGGAAGATTGAAAAGTAAAATCCCTTCCCTTGTTCCTCCAAAGGGACCTGCACTATGGCCCTTTTCTGTAACAGCAAAGCGATCTGCTGGTCCATCTCTTCTCGATCTTCTTCGTTTAATTTGGAATTTTACAGATACTTGTCTGGAGGGACTTGCAGGAATTCCAAACGGTACCCCTTTCTTACTGTCGAGAGTACCCAAGGAGAGGCATGAATTCTTTCCCAGGATGAATAAAAGTGTTTTAATCTTCCCCTCACTGGACCTCTGGCGTCATTGGGAAGAAGGGCGTGCAGTTTTGTTAGGTTTAAACAAGAAACCTTTATTTTTCCCCTTAGATGATTGCCGGGAAGAACTGAGTTCTTTTTTCTTCTGGTTAAATCTATTACGTCTTTGGGGGCGAAAGGAACGTCTTTGATGGAGGCGTCTGTCAGAGGCTTTCTCCAGGATGTCGTCTAATGCAGTGCCAAAAACACAATCGCCTTCACATGGTAGGGAACATAATCTATTTTTAGACGCAGTGTCTCCCGACCATGACTTCAACCAAATTGCTCTGTGGGAGGCATGGAAAGAGCTGCTGTTTTTGTTGATAGTTTTAACGATATCAGCTGAGGCATCTGCCAGGAAGTTAGAGGCTTGTGTAAGCATGGGGATGGAAGCTAGGATGTCCTCCCTGGGAGTGCCAGACTCGATGTGCTCTTCTAGCTTCCCCAAAGACAAAGACAGAGTTCTAGCCATGTAAGTGGCCGATATTCCTGGGCTTAACATGGCCGTTGAGGACTCCCATTTTTTTTAAGGAGGGATTCGCATTTTTTATCCATAGGGTCTTTAAGCAGCCCTAGATCTTCAAACGGCAGTAAGGATTTTTCGGAAATCCTCGCTACGGAGCATCGACCTTAGGAGGTTTGTCCCAAGAAGCAGAATCCTCTTCAGCAAAGGGATACTTCCTCCTAAACATTTTTGATGCTCATTGCCTCTTCTCAGGGTCCCTCCACTCATTATGTATAAGAGTCTTAATGTTGTTGTGAACAGGATAAACTCATTTTTTCCTGTCCACAAGCCCCACAAACATTTGGTTCTGGACCGAAAGAGGTTCTCTGGGTTCTTTCAAACGTATTCTAGCTCTAATAGTTTTTAACAGAGATTCAGTCTCTTCAATAGAACAGAGCGGACGTCCCAGAGCGTATTCTGAAACATTAGAGCTTGTATCAGAAGAAACTTCCCCTTCATCGAAATCAGAAGCCTGCTCCTCCAGAATAAGGGTATTTGAAGTGGAGGCTCTAGGAGGGATGGCGGAAAGTTTTGCAACAACTGCCGCTCCGACTTCTTTAATCATGGCTCTTATGCTTTCTACTAGGGAAGAAGTTTCTTCAGAGAGTACCCTGCTAGTACATCTTGGGCACAGGGATTTTTTGGAAGAGGCCGAGAGACCCTTTTTACATAACGCACAATTCTTTTGGGATGGTTCCCTTTAATGCTTTCGCTCCCCTAGGAGACACAAGCATAGCAGAGACATTTACTGTAGCTCAGTAAACATTTAACCCTAACAGAGAACCATCACCCAAGAGGAAGAACTCACTCCTTATGCACAGAAGGGAGGATTCAGTGAAATATAATAAATATCATCTTCAGGGAGGAGGCTTACCGGGCTGGAGGTGTCAGTGGTTTTGCGGGTGGCATCAGTCTCCCCTGTAAAGACATGCTGCCAGCAGGAGTCGCAATGTGTCCACCATAAAAGGGAGAACATGTGAGTACCGGCGTTCTCCCTTTTTATTTACTGCTTGGCGCGATGACGTCAGCATCCCGATGCTTATGCCTGCGGCATGACGTCACCATGCCATGCCTGGAGCATACGGGAGCATTCCCTGGCCCATAGGAACGCCCCCTTAGCACTGCCTCAACGCTTCCTCCCTGGAACATGGAAAAAAAAGCCTGGGGCTGCTGGCACATACACCAAGAGGAGGGAGGAGCGATCCGCCTTGCTCCGCGACCCCTCCTCCTGCAGCGGCCTTCCGGACAAACCGGGCTAACAAACCCAAAGGCCCTGCAATCCATGCTGATTCACGACCCTGCCTTCAGAGGGACGGGAAACAACTGGAGAAGGTAAGAGGAGGGGACCCTTTATTGACTGATCTCACAGTTGTTTCCTGTCCCTGAGTAGGCGGGATATCCTCCAGGTGGTGCCGTTGTGGAGGCGTGGGGAAAAATCTTGGAATGGCTTGGATAAGTAAAATTGTTCCTAAGTTATTACACATAAAGTGACACATGCCAGACTTCCAAAATTTGGCCTGGGACTTAAGGTGAAAAATGGCTCAGTACTGAAGGGGTTAAATAACAAACCATTTGCAGATTCCCCCTGCTCCTGGGTACTGCAATTGTATTTTCACTGCATGGTTGAACTGAAATTGGGAAACAAGCTTAGTTATTGCACCCTACTGTAACAGCGGATGCTGTGCACCGCTGTTCCCCTGCTTACCGCCGGGCTTCCGTGCGCCATGTTCAGCGGTGATCAGTGGCCGGTGCTCCCCATTTCACAGCTGCAGTCCTGGGCTCTGTCTGTGTGGGTGCTGTTGTTCTGAATCTGCTCCACAGTTTGCTCTCAGCCCTGGCCACAGCATGCTTGCTGTTTGTTCCTGCTGCACTTCCTTAACCCCTTAAGGACTCAGCCCTATTTCACCTTAAGGACTTGGCCATTTTTTGCAAATCTGACCAGTGTCACTTTAAGTGCTGATAACTTTAAAATGCTTTGACTTACCCAGGCCGTTCTGGGATAGTTTTTTCATCACATATGGTACTTCATGACACTGCTAAAATTGGGTCAGAAAAGTACATTTTTTTGCATAAAAAAATACCAAATTTACCAAAAATTTGGAAAAATTTGCAAATTTCAAAGTTTCAGTTTCTCTACTTCTGTAATACATAGTAATACCCCCAAAAATTGAGATGACTTTACATTCCCCATATGTCTACTTCATGTTTGTATCATTTTGGGAATGCCATTTTATTTTTTGGGGATGTTACATAGCTTAGAAGTTTAGAAGCAAATTTTGTAATTTTTCAGAAATTTTTCAAATCCCACTTTTTATGGACCAGTCCAGGTCTGAAGTCACTTTGTGAGGCTTACGTAATAGAAACCACCCAAAAATGACCCCATTTAGAAACTACACCCCTCAAGGTATTCAAAACTGATTTTACAAACTTTGTTAACCCTTTAGGTCTTCCACAAGACTTCATGGCAAATGGACATAAAATGTAAGAATTTCCAATATAATTTATTTTCTCTAGGAACAAAGCAAGGGTTAACTGCCAAACAAAACTCAAAATGGATTGCCCTGATTCTGTAGTTTGCAGAAACTCCCCATACGTGGTCCTAAACTACTGTTTGGCTAAACGGGAGGACATAGAAGGAGGGGAACGCCATATGGATTTTGGAAGGCAGATTTTGCAGGACTGGTTTTGTTTATACCATGTCCCATTTCAAGCCCCCCCTTGCACCCCTAGAATAGAAATTCCAAAAAAGTGACTCCATCTAAGAAAGTACACCCCTCAAGGTATTCAAAACTGGGTTTACAAACTTTGTTAACCCTTTAGGTGTTCCACAAAAGTTAATGGCAGATGGAGAAACTATTTTTGAATTAAAAAAATTTTGAAAATTTTTCATTTTAACCCTTACTTTATTACTGGAAAAAATGGGTTAACAGCCAAACAAAACTAAATATGGGTTGCCCTGATTCTGTAGTTTGCAGAAACACCCCATATGTGGTTGTAAACTACTATTTGACTAAACGGCAGGACATAGAAGAAGGGGAGCGCCATATGGTTTTTGGAAGGCAGAGGCCCGGATGATCGGGGCAAGTGTCACACTGAGTGGTGGTGTCCTTCCGTATCCCCCTCCTGTGACACACTCTGCACTTTTTTTGGGTCCGTCCCTTCTTTCCAGTATGGGGGACCACACCTGGAAAATGTTGGCCAGGGACGGTCCGGGCGCCTGCAATTCCCGAGGTACTCCGGCCTGCTCTTTCCCGGTCTGAAAAAATCAGGTCCTTGAGGACTGCCTCATAGAATTGGAGGAATGTCCCTGTGCTGCCAGCGCTTCGGGATAGTACAAAAGCGTTGTACAAGGCAACCTGTACCAAGTAGACCGCAACTTTTTTGTACCATGCCCGGGTTTTGCGCATGACATTATATGGCTTGAGGACTTGATCAGAGAGATGAACTCGTACCATATACCGATTGCAGTCGACGATACAATCGGGTTTGAGGACAGTTGCCGTGGTACCTCGCACAGGGACAGGGGTGATGCTGTTACCGTGGATTGTGGACAGTATAAGGACATCCCTCTTGTCCTTATACCTGACCAGCAACAGGTTTCCACTGGTAAAGGCACGGGTATCACCCCTGGGGATAGGTACCTGGAGGGGGTAGGTAGGGAGGCCGCGTTGATTTTTCCGCATGGTCCCACAAGCGGACGTGGATCTGGCGGCAAGGGACCTGAACAAGGGAATGCTAGTATAAAAGTTATCCACGTACAAGTGGTAACCCTTATCTAGCAGTGGGTGCATAAGGTCCCACACGAGTTTCCCGCTAACACCCAGAGTGGGGGGACATTCTGGGGGTTCAATACGGGAATCTCGCCCCTCGTACACACAAAATTTGTAAGTGTACCCTGAGGTACTCTCACAAATTTTGTACATTTTCACGCCATACCTCGCCCGCTTAGTGGGAATGTATTGGCGGAAACTGAGTCTCCCCTTGAACGCAACGAGAGACTCATCAACCGCGACCTCCCTTCCAGGTACATAGGCCTGTGAAAATTTGGCCCCGAAGTGATCGATGACCGGCCGTATCTTATACAAACAGTCATAGGCAGGATCACCTCGGGGGGGACATGCTGCATTATCTGCATAATGCAGGCATTTCCGGATGGCCTCAAACCGGGGGCGTGTCATGGCCATACTGTAGAGTGGGATCTGGTAGAGGATGTCCCTACTCCAGTATTGCCTGACACTGGGTTTTTGCACTAGACCCATGTGCAGCACGAGGCCCCAAAACCTCCTCATCTCAGCTGCACTGACCGGCGTCCAGCCACCGGGTCTAGCCAAAAAGGAGCCCGGGTGCTGAGCAACGAACTGTTGGGCGTACAGGTACGTCTGCTCCACCATCAGATTCACAAATGGGTCACTGAAAAAAAAAAAAAAAAAAGTCAATTTCAGTGAAGCCCACTGTGGGAATCTGGATTCCTGGATTGCCAACAAAATCCGGAATTTCTGGTTTAAAATCCACTGGGGGACACCAGCTAAGTTCACCGGTAGGGGGCTCCAGTGGGCTTATTTGGTTGGCCGGAAAACCAGTACGAGCCCCAGGGCGGCTCGTACTGGTGTGGGCCACAGGGTCCCTAGCATGTGGGGCCGCTGGCTCCGCCTGGCGGCGTCTCCCCCGCCTTGGGGGCTCATCGGCATCAGATGATGAGGAGGAGGATGCGGATGACAAGAGGAACGTGGGGTCATCCTCATCCTCACTGGGGCTCTCGGAGTCGGAGGCAAGCTGGGCGTATGCCTCCTCGGCCGAGAACGTCCGGCGGGCCATGGGTATGTGTGTGTGCGTGTGTATGTGCGTGCGTGTAAAACTTTATTGTATGTGCGTGTGTGTGTGGGGGCATGGGTGTTCACGTACTTTTTATTTAAAAAAAAAATGGACAAGTGTTAAAAAAAAAAAAGTTCAAACTTGCTGCTTATGCAAAAAAAAAAGTGGTTGTGGTGGGGGCTGGTGGTGGTGGGGGCTGGGGGGGATCAAGTGGCAGCACTCCTGGGTGGGTCTAGGGTCTCACAGCTAAGTGCTGTGGACCCCAACCACCAGAGACAATAAATCAGATAAAGTTTTTTTTTTTTTCCCCTAACTAACTCTCCCTTCTATCCCTGCCTAATCGTGCCTCTCCCTCACTGACCCTAACCTCCCTGGAGGGTGATGGGTGCAGGAGGGTGATGGGTGCCGATGGGGGATCGCAGGAGCTGGTGCAGAATGATGCAGGACGGTGCAGGTGCAGAAGCAGGAAGAGGAGGGGAGAGAGGAGCGCCGGGAGTCAGCACCAAGGACAGCCCCGCCAGCACCAAGGACAGCACCGCCGCCCCCAAATGCTCGGACTGTGATTGGTGGTGTGTAATCACACCACCGATCACCGTCCTTTTCTGGTTCATCGGGTCACCAGAGACCCGAATGGACCGGAAACGCAGCAAACCACAGGTCTGAATTGACCTGCGGTTTGCTGCAATCGCCGATGCGGGGGGGGGGGGGGGGGGGTCACATGACCCCCCCTGGCATTGTGACAGGATGCCCGCCGCAATGTAGTTTTAAAGTTAGGACGTACCGGTACGTCCTTGGTCCTTAAGGACTCGGCAAACATGGCGTACCGGTACGTCCTAAGTCCTTAAGGGGTTAAGGGCCAGCGCATGTCACTTCCTGGTCTTTGTGGCTTAGGTTATGTGACCTCGCTGACCTATCCTAGCCCTCCTGTGCATATATAAGTGGTTCAGCCCCCTTCCCAGATGCCTCAGTGTCAAGGTCCTTGTGCTCTGCTAAGGCTCCTGATAACCACTAGTGTTCCTGTGTTTCTGACTCGTATTTGTGTTATTGGATTCTGCTACCCATCTGATCCCTGCCTGCTAGCCTTGACTCTCCTGTTGCCGACTCGGATTGCCTGACCTGTACCTGTGCTGCCTGCCCTGACCTTTCGTCTGTCTGACTACGCCTCTGCCTCATCCTTCGGTCCTGCACTGTTGCTCCTGGTAATGACTCCGCCTGCCTTACTACGCCTGTACTTCTGGTACCTTTGCCTGGTACCTCCTGGTCCGCCTGGACCAGCTGCCTCATGTGCCTATCCTTCTCAAGAGGTAGCGACCTGGTGTTCCCCTCGGGAAAGTCTATCTCCGCCATCAGGGGTACTGTGAACAATCGAGGCGTTCACTTAGACAGCTCCCTTAGAGGAGGTAGGACACGTGGCACAGTGGGTTCAAACCCGCTGGTTCGTGACACCTACTCCCGCTTTGGGTTAGGAGAAATGCAGACAACTCTGGCCTAGGCAGCTGAATTGTGCAGACCTGCTTGTGCCTGTGCAGTGTAAGGCCTACTACAGGGATCCTCTATCCCTGCATGCTGACGAACAGTGCCAAACCTCTGAGAGAAAGGAATTTACAGACTTTAGACTTTGACATGATTGTGTATGCATTCTAGAGAAAACCACTTATTACCACCAGTGTATGTGCTTATGAGTTTCCAACACTACCTCAGTAAAGTGCCTTGAATTTGTTACCCATAAATACGCCTGGATTATTCTTTTGTACACCCCTCAGTCATAATCCAGCGCAGGCCTCCTGTCTTGCACCCCATCAACACACACATCTAATCTCAGACACTTCAGCCACTATCCCCAAGTGCCCCAATTCCATGGGAAGTGCCCTCAATTCACTGCACATTCCAGGGAGTGTTGAAGACAGCCACCATAAACCACACAACTCCTATCAGTGCCACCGCTACCAGTGCCGCTGTATATGCTGACGCTCCGCTTCTCTAATGCGCTCTTTACTCTGCAAGTTGAGGAACGCTTCACTTCGCCCTCTGAGGGTAATAGGTCCATTGTGGCAGGCGCGGCACTATGAAATGCCTTTTACGCTGTGGCATTAGAAGAATTTTGATACCTCTGACTTTTAGTCCAAACAGGCTGTCTATTACTCTGTAATTCCTCTAGCGCCGTTCTATGGAAACAGTAGGTTTAACCCCTTAAGGATTTAGGACGTACCGGTACGCCATATTTGCCGAGTCCATAAGGACCCATGAAGTACTGGTACGTCTTAACTTTTAAACTACATTGCGGCACGGCGAGGGTTAATCGGAACAGGATGTTCGCTGAAATCATTCAGCGGGCATCCTGTCACAATGCCGAGGGGGTGACCCCCCTGCATTGGCGATCGCAGCAAACCACAGGTCAATTCAGACCTGCGGTTTGCTGCTTTACCTGAGGTTTGCAGCAGCGATCGGCGGTGCCATTGGGTCCCCATGCGGCTGAAGGGGGGACCCGGTGGCATGGAAGGCAGCGCGATGCCTTCCGGTGACGAGCCTGTGAGATCCAGCCCCCTGGATAGTAATACACACAGTATTACTCATACAGCCAATGCATTCCAATACAGAAGTATTGGAATGCATTGTAAAGGGGATTAGACCCCCAAATGTTCAAGTCCCAAAGTGGGACAAAAAATAAATTGAAAAAAAAGTTGAAAAAAGAAAGTTTTCCCCCCAAAAAAACTTAAGTTTCAAGTAAAAATAAACAAAAATGTCATTTTCCACAAATAAATTAATAAAAAATAGGGGGGGGGGGGGAGTATACATCTTAGGTATCACCGTGTCCGTATCGACTAGCTCTATAAACATATCACATGACCTAACCCGTCAGATGAACACCGTAAAAAAATAAAAATAAAAACTGTGCTAAATAAACCTTTTTTTTGTCACCCTACATCACAAAAAGTACAACAGCAAGCGATCAAAAAGGCGTTTGCCCACCAAAATAGTACCAATCTAACAGTCACCTCACCTCGCAAAAAATTAGCCCCTACCTGAGACAATCGCCCAAAAAATAAAAAACAAATATGGCTCAGAATATGGAGACACTAAAACATCATTTTTTTTGTTTAAAAAAGCTGTTATTGTGTAAAACTTACATAAATAAAAAAAAAAGTATACATATTAGGTATCGCCGCGTCCGTATCAACCGGCTCTATAAAAATCTTACATGACCTAACGCCTGAGATGAACAACGTAAAAAATAAAAAATAAAAACTGTGCTAAATAAACCATTTTTTGTCACCTTACATCACAAAAAGTGTAATAGCAAGCGATCAAAAAGTAACACGCACCCCAAAATAGTGCAAATAAAACCGTCATCTCATCCCGCAAAAATTATACCCTACTCAAGGTAATCGCCCAAAAACTTAAAAAATTATGGCTCTCAGACTATGGAAACACTAAAACGTTTTTTTTTGCTTAAAAAATTAAATCATTGTGTAAAACTTACATAAATAAAAATAAAGTATACATATTAGGTATCGCAGAGTCCGTAATAACTTGAAGTAAAAAAAGGGGGTCAGTCAGCACATCCCATAGCACCGCATTATTGCAAATGCTATACCAGCCAGTTAGAGATATTTGGCAAATCATTTTGTACAAAATTATCTGAGCCCGTCTGCCGAACGTCAAGGCAATCTCTAGTTAGACGGGTTCCTAACACTATATACCTGTTGTGTGCCATGTGCCGTAATAACTTGCTCTATAAAAATATCACATGACTTAACCCCTCAGGTGAATACTGTAAAAAAATAAAAATAAAAACTGTGTAAAAAAAGCTATTTTTTGTCACCTTACATCACAAAAAGTGTAATAGCAAGCGATCAAAAAGTCACACGCACCCCAAAATAGTGCCAATAAAACCGTCATCTCATGCTGGAAAAATCATACCCTATCCAAGGTAATCGCCCAAAAACTGAAAAAATTATGGCTCTCAGACTATGGAAACACTAAAACATGATTTTTTTTGCTTCAAAAATGAAATCATTGTGTAAAACTTACATTAAAAAAAAAAAAAACATATTAGGTATCGCAGCGTCCGTGCCAACCTGGTCTATAAAAATATCGCATGATCTAACCTGTCAGACGAATGTTGTAAATAACAAAAAATAAAAACGGTGCCAAAACAGCTATTTCTTGTTACCTAGCCTCACAAAAAGTGTAATATAGATCAACCAAAAATGTACCCTAAACTAGTACCAACAATACTGCCACCCTATCCCGTAGTTTCTAAAATGGGGTCACTTTTATGGAGTTTCTACTCTAGGGGTGCATCAGGGGGGCTTCAAATGGGACATGGTGTCAAAAAAACCAGTCCAGCAAAACCTGCCTTCCAAAAACCTTATGGCATCCCTTTCCTTCTGCGCCCTGCCGTGTGCCCCGCACAGCGGTTTACGACCACATATGGGGTGTTTCTGTAAACTACAGAAACAGGGCCATAAATATTGAGTTTGGTTTGGCTGTTAACCCTTGCTTTGTAACTGTAAAAAAATTATTAAAATGGAAAATCTGCCAAAAATTTGAAATTTTGAAATTGTATCTCTATTTTTCATAAATTCTTGTGGAACACCTAAAGGGTTAACAAAGTTTGTAAAATCAGTTTTGAATACCTTGAGGGGTGTAGTTTATATAATAGGGTCATTTTTGGGTGGTTTCTATTATGTAAGCCTCGCAAAGTGACTTCAGACCTGAACTGGTCCCTAAAAATTGGGTTTTTGAACATTTCTGAAAAATTTCAAGATTTGCTTCTAAACTTCTAAGCCTTGTAACATCCCCAAAAAATTTAATATCATTCCCAAAATGATCCAAACATGAAGTAGATATATGGGGAATGTAAAGTAATAACTATTTTTGGAGGTATTACTATGTATTATAGAAGTAGAGAAATTGAAACTTGGAAATTTGCAATTTTTTACAAATTTTTGGTAAATTTGGTATTTTTTTTATAAATAAAAATTATTATTTTTTTACTTCATTTTAACAGTGTCATGAAGTACAATATGTGATGAAAAAAACAGTCTCAGAATGGCCTGGATAAGTCAAAGCGTTTTAAAGTTATCACCACTTAAAGTGACACTGGTCAGATTTGCAAAAAATAGTCCTTAAGGTGAAATAGGGCTAAGTCCTTAAGGGGTTAAAGAGTACACCAAATGCTTGAAATAACTTCTTTATTAACTTAAACTTTTCTTCATATAACACTGCCGCCTCCGTAGCAGATAGTCTACGTACAAAACACGTGTTGAATAAAGTATCATAAAATGGCGGTATGCATAAGATTATGGTTCATCTGTTCAATATTGTCATTCAACATAAAATGGTGGATATATTTTTCTCTTGAGTATCTGTAATCTCACTTTAAGTTATTTAAGCACTTTATGATCTCTCTGACAGGTATATCTGAGATCTAACTAATAGATCACTTGCTGAATTTGGTCACAATTTGCAGTATGCAGTTAGCAGTAACTATTTGCAGATTGGTTGAGTATGATCTGGTATGATTGTATGCAATTTGGATAGCAATATAGAATATGAATTTTGATTGTGAACTTTGTAGTTTGCAATTGAATTTGTGGTTTGCAATTGAATTTGTGGTTTGCAATTGGTGGAACTGTAAGTAAACACACATATAACTGGTTCAGTATACAGTTCTAATCACTATATTAACAGTAGGATCATTATATACTGTAACTGTTTTAAATACCTATTTTGGCCTCTCTGCTTCCATAAAACACAGCTCTTAGTGGACTGAATGTCTGTTCAACTTCTCTCCTCTGGTGTAATGATTCTAGCAGCTCCTGCAAGGGGGATTTACCACACAGGCTGTGTCTGAGGCTGGCTGTGATTGGTCAAAACTCTTGCTTTGTGCGAGGCCGGACTGGGATTGGTCAAAACTCCTGCCCAGCAACAACAGTTTAACTCTATGCTTTCTGGTGTTTCTGCTGTGTCATTGAGCTTATCTTACAGTATATATTGAATCTTAAAGGCATATTATCTTTTCTGCTTCTGCGAACACAATATATAACAGTTATATGACATCCAAACATAAAGTCACTGTAAATATCTCTGCTTTTCTCTTTAACACACAAACATAGGAACTGTATTAAGGTTATTGGCAGGTCTAGCTGTATAAACACACAAGCTATATTAGCAACCTAGGACAGGTTTTAGCTGGCCAGCTACTCTCCCACCAAAATTACCTATAATTCTATGTTCTTAGTGGTCATAAACATGAATTTGAGGAATTTTCTATCATGTTCTCAACTTCCAAGTATCTTTTATCACTTTCAAGTAGAACAACTAACTTCTGTATAGGACTTTCCAACTTGACTGGAGTAGTGAGACGTTTTCCTTTTTTGTCAAGTTTTGAGTCTCCTACTTGTACCAACAATCTTCTTACTAGTTTATCTTAATCCTTTTGAACTTCTAGAACTTTGGCCAATTTTCATTGACTTCTAGGTAAATCTTCTTCTTTTACTGACACTATGTCACCCACTTGGACATTTCTTCTTGGTGTTTGCCATTTACTTCTTAGCATAAGATTGGCTAAGTACTCTTTTCTCCATCTATTCCAAAACTGTTCTGATAGATATTGAACTCTTCGCCATCTCCTTTTAGCATATAAATCCTCTTTGGTGAACTTGCCAAATCAGACTTAAGATGAAGTAGATAGTTGGGAGTTAAAAGGTCCAAACTTGTTGGATTGTTGATGTTATCAACTGTAAGTGGACGACAATAGACATTACTTCATAGAATAGGGTCCTTAGTGAAGCATCATCTTTTCTTCCGGTGTTCCTTTTCAACACTGAACTTAACACATTTCTTACAGTTCTGATTTGCCTTTCCCAAACTCCTCCTATATGGCTTGCATGTGGAGCATTCATGTGAAAATCACACTTTTTCTCTAACAAATACTCAGGTACTTTTTCTTTATCGATCTCTTTTAGAACTTTCTTCAATTCATTCTTTGCTCTGACAAAATTACATCCTTGGTCAGATCTAAGCTCTCTGACAGTACCTCTAATGGCTATGAAACATCTCAAGGTGTTGATGAATGTGTCAGTTGATATATCCTCTAACATTTCCAGGTGAATTGCTCTGGAGCTCAGACATGTAAATATTAGTCCATATCTCTTGTACTCCTTGCGGTTCTGTTTGGTGATGAATGGGTCAAAACAATCCATTCCGCTATAAAGAAATGGTGGTGATGGGTTTACACGATCTGCCGGTAAATCTGCCATTCTTTGTTCTTTGGTAGGTCTACGTGCCTTTCTGCAGACTACACATTTACTTATATACTTTGCTATAACTTTGCTTCCTTTCACAATCCAGTAGCCACCTTCTCTCAAGAAGCTTTGGGTAAAGCTTCTTCTTTGATGCAAGAATTTGTTGTGGTAGTGATCAATAATCAATCTTGCGAAGTTAGAGTTTTTAGGTAGAATTGCTGGATGCTTCACTCTGCTAGGTAACGATGTATTTCCAGTCTCTCTCCCACCTTCAGTATACCATCCTGCAGAACAAGATTAAGCTTGTACAATGGGTGGTTGTTTGGAAGCCTTTTAGGTTCTTGACTAAGTCTCTTTAACTCTTCACTGTAGAATCTCTGTTGAATGAGTCTTATGAATGTTTATTCAGCTTTCATTTTTTCTTCTACATTCAATGATTCCTTCTTTCTGATTCCCTTTGTCAAACCTTGTATTCGAGCTCCTACATTTATGACCGTATTCCATTTTGAACATCTGGCTAGTTTTTCAAGTATGTCATCTTGACACTTGGCAGCAGTGCTCAATGTTTGTACAACTTTTACTTCTGGATCACTATGGACAATTCTGTGTAACCTTTACTGGGTGTGATTTCCTTTTCCCAAAGGAACTCTAGACTGGTGAACCAGTTAGAATTTTTCAATTCTGTTACATTCAGGCCTCTTGAAGCATGATCTGCTGGGTTATGCTTTGTGTCAATGTGAAGCCAATGTTCCGGATTGGTTATTTCCCGAATTTTCTCAACTCTGTTGGAGACAAAGATATGGAATCTTCGCGCTTCGTTGTTTATGTATCCTAGGACTACTTGTGAGTCTGTCCAAAAATATTCTTCATCTATTTTCAATTCTAATTCTTCTCCCAGAAACTTGCTTACTGATGCTAAAACTACGGCTGCTGTCAGTTCAAGTGTTGGTATTGTCTGAATACTGGTAGGTGCAACTCTGGCCTTCCCAATAACCAGGGCACAGTGTATCTTTTCTTCTCCTATCACTCTGATGTAGGAGCACTGACCATAACCATAACTACTGGCATCTGAAAAGTGATAAAGTTCTATTTTCTTGTACTTTTCGAAATCATAAGGTACAAAACATCTGGGTATCCGAACTTCTCTTAAATTTTGCAAGTCTCTTATCAAACGCTCTCCCCTTGGCCTCAAATTTTCAGGTATGCGCTCGTGCCATCCCAACTTCTGTCTGAATAATTCTTGTAGTATTATTTTGCTCTGAGGATTACTGTGGCCAAGAATCCCAATAGATCATATATATAGAAGCCACTGCGGAAAGAATGGTGCATCTAGTTGCAACTTTCTCTTCAATAGATACTTCAAAGAAGAACTTGTCATTCTCTACATTCTATCCCAATCCAAGTACGTTCTTGACTGGAAGATGATCATAATTGAGATCTACATTCTTCATTGTTGCTGCACGTTCAGAGTCACTGATGTATTCCAGTGTACTTTCATTCTATATTCTGCTGGCTCTGTATCTGTATCTCCATCCTTCCACCATAGAAACCTCAGGAAGTCTCTATCTTCATTCTTCACATAAAACTGGTGGAACATCTTTTCAACATCACACATGACCACTACGGGATACTTTCCGAATCTACAGAGTACTCCAGGCAGAGTGTTTGTAAGATCTGGTCCTTTTAGTAGATGATCATTCAATGCAACACCATCGTACTTTGCTGAGCTATCAAATACCACTCTAATCTTATCTGGTTTCTTTGAGTGGTAGAGACCTTGATGTGGGATGTACCACGCTTCTTCTTTAGGCTGATTATTAATTTTCTCTGCATGTCCTTCTTCAAGGTTGCCGTCCATGAATTTCAAATAATCATTCTTCAGTTTGGGATCTCTTACCATCCTTTTCTTCAAACATTTCAATCTTGCTAGGCCAAGATTTCTGTTATTTGGCAGACGAGGTCGTTCTCTAAAAGGTACAGGCATTTTAAGATGACCTTGTTGATTCTGCTGAATATTTTCTTCTAGAGTGTTTTCAAACTTTATGTCTTCTTGGGATACACTCCTTTCTTTAGAACTTATGTCAGCAAAGTTGGATTCAAGGATCTTGATTACTTTTGCTGGACTTACAGTTCGTAACTCTTGGACAGATATTCGATGACACAATCCTGTCACCTGTCTTGAGTTTGCAATCTGATGTTTTCCTCCAACAACACCCCATCCTAGATCAGTTTGAATAACATAGGGCTCACCCTTTCCTTATGTGATTACCTTTTGTGGTACCAAGGCTTTGGGACAATCGTAGCCTATCAACAGTCTAACACCTAACTCCAGCGGGGACATTTCATGAGATATGATAGATAGGCGTTCCCATTTATTGTCTGTTTCATAGGTAGGTATGCGATCTCGATCTAGAGGTATATTGTCTTTTGTATAAGCTAGAGGTAGAGCTAATGAGAAGTTTGAATGAAGTCCTCTAACTCTCAGTCCTTTGACCCTTTGACTGTTCACTAATGTGTCTCTCCTCGTCATTGTTGTGAGTTTGAACTTCACTAGTTCTGTAGCCGCTTGTAATTTCTTGCAGATTTCTTGATCAATGAAGGTGACGTCACCCTGGGCATCCAGTAGCGCATAGGCGTATACCTTCTTGTTCCTCCTTTTAGGATTTGAAATGCAAACTTGCTCAACCATTGGTGTGCCATTGCTTCCTCCTTCCCTCACTCTGCAAGAGAATACCAATACTTTATTTCCTTCCTCAGTATCTTTAGGTATTGTGGATTTATATTTCTTCGGAAGTTCTTCATGTAGTGGTGTAGGATGGTGTCCCTTGCAAATGTTGCATGTGGCCTTTTTCTTACCCTCCTTAGTAACATGGCCTTTTCATAGACACGTGAAACACAGTTGGTTCGCAAGTACAAACCTTTTCTTTTTATCTGGGGACTTCTCATTTAATTGTTGGCACTTGTGTATGGAGTGGTTCTCTCCACAGAACATACATTTTAATGTAGTCTGAAGATTTTTCGGTTCTGTCTCTCTACTGATCCCAGTAGTAACTTTGCACTTTCTCTTGTAGGTATCTGAACCTTTAGCTGCTGTGTTGGTTGCAAAGCTAGTTGCTCTTGCACGTCTTATCTCTCTTGCAAGCCTTTCTTCGAAGGATTTTAAGACATGAGATTATGTTACTGGATTATATTCTATCCGTGCTTCCTTATTGACGAACTCAGAGAACTCTTTAAAACTTGGGAAGTTCTTGCCTATTTCTAACTGTTCAGTCACATAGCGATTCCATCTAGAAGCCACTTCTTCAGGCACCCTGTCGTTTTCTAGATAGGCGTTCAGTACTTCTAGACCTTGAACATGTGGGATTGCATTGCTGCATGCTTGCAGGGAGTCACAATACTCTTGGAGTCTGAAGTGTTCTTTAGGATCTATTTTAGGCCAGTTATTCAATTTTTCTCTAAAACTCTTTGTACTAATAAAGAATGACCAAATCTTGCATTTAATTGTTCCCAAGCTTGCTTGTAGGGTTCTTTGTGTTTTCTATAGAAGTTACCTTCAAGAACTGTCTTTGCTTTCCCACCAACATATCTTTGAAGGTAGAATAACTTGTCGACTGGATTGAAGCAATGATTCTCAATGATCATTTCAAAACTTGCCTTCCACCCTATGAACTTCAGTACGTCTCCTGAAAATACAGTAGGTTCCGGAACGGGAAGTCTAGCTAGGACTGTTCTCTGTTGTCTTGCTGGGACAATGGTTGTAACAATCTCCTGAGCATTACCGTGACATTTAGGAATAGAATCATCCTGTTCTATTTTCTCACTTAGTTCTGAATTAGGTGAGTTCCTTTCTTTATTTTTTTTGGTAGAGATAGAGGGTAAATTCACACACCTTTTTCCTGACACTGGACTAGGCCTCTCTTTGTTTTTCTGAGCAGGGATGGAAGGATAATAACTTATTTCTGCACTACATTCTGGAGATTCCCTTCAATCCTCCTCGGCGTAAGAAGGAAAGTGGGAGTTTGTTTCTTCCCTTGATACAGATTTGAACCTATGACTACTCTGATTCATATCCTCCTTGTGTACTCTAAGTCTGGCTTCTATGATCTTAACTTCTTTCTGTCTTTCCAGAATTTTCATCTGTTGGCGCTGTGCCTCCATTTCAGCTTCCATTTGATGGTGCTGTGCCTCCATTTAATAGCGCTGTACCTCAGTGGCAGCTTCCATCTCAATTTCTGCTTTCATGACAGCAAGTTGTTCAGCTAATTCCTTTCTTTTGGCTGAAGTACTTGAGGACTCTGATATGTGGGTGGCACTTCTGCTAGCGAAGGAAGTCACACTTGAGATTGTGGTTCCCCCTAAGGACCTAGCATAGTGTCTCATAAAAAGCTTGTTCATTCTACTTCTTGCTTTAACTTTATCATAGTTTGCTGCAAATGATAGTTCTCTCATGAGCTTTACTAAATCTTTAGTGATTGCAGTACATGTGTCCATGTTTCTTACAATATCCTGGGAAGGTGTCGTAAGCGACCGCAGGTTGACATACAGTGGGGGAAATAATTATTTGACCCCTCACTGATTTTGTAAGTTTGTCCAATGACAAAGAAATGAAAAGTCTCAGAACAGTATCATTTCAATGGTAGGTTTATTGTAACAGTGGCAGATAGCACATCAAAAGGAAAATCGAAAAAATAACTTTAAATAAAAGATAGCAACTGATTTGCATTTCATTGAGTGAAATAAGTATTTGAACCCCTACCAACCATTAAGAGTTCTGGCTCCCACAGAGTGGTTAGACACTTCTACTCAATTAGTCACCCTCATTAAGGACACCTGTCTTAACTAGTCACCTGTATAAAAGACACCTGTCCACAGAATCAATCAATCAAGCAGACTCCAAACTCTCCAACATGGGAAAGACCAAAGAGCTGTCCAAGGATGTCAGAGACAAAATTGTAGACCTGCACAAGGCTGGAATGGGCTACAAAACCATTAGCAAGAAGCTGGGAGAGAAGGTGACAACTGTTGGTGCGATTGTTCGAAAATGGAAGGAGCACAAAATGACCATCAATCGACCTCGCTCTGGGGCTCCACGCAAGATCTCACCTCGTGGGGTGTCAATGGTTCTGAGAAAGGTGAAAAAGCATCTTAGAACTACACGGGAGGAGTTAGTTAATGACCTCAAATTAGCAGGGACCACAGTCACCAAGAAAACCATTGGAAACACATTACACCGCAATGGATTAAAATCCTGCAGGGCTCGCAAGGTCCCCCTGCTCAGGAAGGCACATGTGCAGGCCCGTCTGAAGTTTGCCAATGAACACCTGAATGATTCAGAGAGTGACTGGGAGAAGGTGCTGTGGTCTGATGAGACCAAAATAGAGCTCTTTGGCATTAACTCAACTCGCTGTGTTTGGAGGAAGAAAAATGCTGCCTATGACCCCCAAAACACCGTCCCCACCGTCAAGCATGGGGGTGGAAACATTTTGCTTTGGGGGTGTTTTTCTGCTAAGGGCACAGGACAACTTATTCGCATAAACGGGAAAATGGACGGAGCCATGTATCGTGAAATCCTGAGCGACAACCTCCTTCCCTCTGCCAGGAAACTGAAAATGGGTCGTGGATGGGTGTTCCAGCACGACAATGACCCAAAACATACAGCAAAGGCAACAAAGGAGTGGCTCAAGAAGAAGCACATTAAGGTCATGGAGTGGCCTAGTCAGTCTCCGGACCTTAATCCAATCGAAAACCTATGGAGGGAGCTCAAGCTCAGAGTTGCACAGAGACAGCCTCGAAACCTTAGGGATTTAGAGATGATCTGCAAAGAGGAGTGGACCAACATTCCTCCTAAAATGTGCGCAAACTTGGTCATCAATTACAAGAAACGTTTGACCTCTGTGCTTGCAAACAAGGGTTTTTCCACCAAGTATTAAGTCTTTTTTTGTTAGAGGGTTCAAATACTTATTTCACTCAATGAAATGCAAATCAGTTGCTATCTTTTATTTAAAGTTATTTTTTCGATTTTCCTTTTGATGTGCTATCTGCCACTGTTACAATAAACCTACCATTGAAATGATACTGTTCTGAGACTTTTCATTTCTTTGTCATTGGACAAACTTACAAAATCAGTGAGGGGTCAAATAATTATTTCCCCCACTGTATGCTGCCATAAGCTCTGATTCAGATTCTTCTACCGTCTCTACCATATCACTCAAGTTTCCCTTTATACTTTCTTGCTTTAGCTTTTTACGAATGTCTTTAATGTACAATTTCCACTTTTTCTCTTTTAATGCTGCTTCTTGCTCCAAAATTTCCAGCATTTTTGAGGCTGGTTTTCTGGCACATGATGAACGTCTTAGTTCATCTGCTTGGGCTATATTTGTTTGAGGCAAGACTAATGCTGCATCAAACTCTTCTACCTCAGACAGGTTACATTGCTCTTCAACTTCTACTCTATCTATCTTTTTATCCTCTAGCAGTGGCATGGTAATACTAGGCTAAGACATTTTACTTTAAATGCTATAACAATAAATATGAATATTAAAGGACCTTTCACTTTAAATGCAATATTGACAAATGCAGAAATAAATTACTTTCACCTGACCTTATTCTGAAGCGCGGGAACAAATGTCAGTCTTAGGGGGCGGAGCCAACGGAGCATGGTGGAGGACGCTTGAACCTTGAGCTCCTCGCCACACTACCTGGCTTATTAGCTACAACAGCGTTTATCACTGCCAAACCATGGGCAAACCCAGCAAGGAGAGAGGGAAGGAAGCGGAGGCTACCCCGAGGGTCAAGAAGTCGCATGGCGACATGAATAAATTCTTTCAAAAGAAACTTTCCCTCACGGCCGAGCGCGGCAAAATGGCGCCGGCTGATTACAGTGACGCGGCGCATGAAGAGGAAGATTCGGACGGCACAAGCTCATATGCTCATTCCGAACCTCAAGACAGGGAGAACCCGATGCCTATAACCAGGTCCTTTTTGAAGCACACCCTGGCGCAAGCCCTCTCGCCAGTTATGAAGGAACTGGCCGATATAAAAACTGAAGTGACCCATGTGGGACAAAGAGTGGAGGCCTTGGAAGAAGTGCAGGCTGTGGTCATCCAACACAGTAAAGGTATGCAATCACAAATGCAAGCACTACGCACACAAGTAAATAATGCTTACCTATATCTTGAGGACCAAGAAAATAGAGGTCGTCGGAAGAATGTGCGACTAAGAGGGATCCCGGAGACGGTCTCTTCTGAAGACCTGACGGAAACAGTCCGCAGTGTTTTTGCCATGTTGTTGGGGCCAGATCGCGCGGCAACCATTATAATAGAAAGGGCTCACAGAGCTCTGCGGCCAAGGCCTCCGGCAGGCGATCCTCCTCGGGACACCATATGCGCCTTACTTAATTTTCTGGACACTGCAGAAGTTCTTAAAGCAGCGAGAGAAAAGGAAGAAGTTCTTTTTGAAAACAACAAGATCCTGCTATTTCAGGACTTAGCCGCAAGCACTCTTGCTAAACGCAGGGCTTTGAAACCGCTGACGGCAGAATTGAGGGCAAGGAAGCACCCCTTGAGATGGCTGTTTCCATTCGGTCTCAGTACCACAATAAATGGCAAACAGTTTTTGGTGAAACATCCAGAAGATTTGCAAAAGATCTGGGAAGCTTTGGATATCGCGCCGATGGAAATAACACCCTGGTTACCGGTAGCAGATACTGACGAACTCCCCAAGTTAACAGCTCCCTCTCCATGGAACCGAGCAGGGAAGTTCAAATCCCCTAAGAAGAGAGCGGGTCCTGCGGACTGAGATTCCTCACGTGAGACATTCACACCTTTGCCTAACCTTTTATTTTTTAGGGCCATATGAAGGGACTGGAAATTACAGTTATTTATAGTTTGATTGCTGGTGCCTATGTATGCAGGTTTGTGAAAATGTCATCCTGGGTTAGGGGATACAGCGCCATTACAAGAAGAAATTGTCATCACAGTTGAGGGTTAATGTTCCATATATTGAGTGTTCTGAGTGATAGCTATGAGGAGGATAATAATTGTACCACCCTGACAGGGGATAAAGAACCCAGAAACAAACCCGCAGATATGTATATATATATACACTGGTATTGTTCCCTTCATGTACCCGGTTTACATAGGGCAGGTTATGTTATACTCAAGCCAGGGAGGTTGTGCTCCGGATGAGATCGTGGCTCTCACCAATAAGTTACATCCCCTCACATACATTCACATGTATGTCATTTCTGTTGCCTACGATAGTAGGTTTACGGCTTGCCTCATCTTCTATGAGGATCTGATGTTAATTTTTGTTAATTATTTGTTTCCCCTCCGGTCAGTTCAGGAATGGACGTTAAAGCTACTTGTGTACTTGATCCGATTCATATATGGCTAAAGTCACAGTAGTGACTCTGAATGTGAATGGGATGAACACGCCGCAAAAACGCAGCCAGATATATCACATGCTCAGAAAAGAGAAAGCTGATATCACGTTTCTACAAGAAACACACTTCAGGCATTTACATATACCCAATATGGTAAACAAGCACTTTAACAATTGGTATCATGCTACTTATACGTCAGCAGCCAGGGGAGTTTCTATAGGGATTAACAGTAATGTACCCTTGGTAGTGCTAGATAAAAGAATAGACCCTGAAGGCAGATATCTGTTCATAAAAGGGAAAATTTTGAATTCCATGGTTACGCTTGCTACTTTGTATGCCCCTAATGTTAAACAGGTATCATGGGTGGTCCAGACATTAGAAGCTCTTAAGACATTTACCGAAGGGACTCTCATTGTAGGGGGGGATCTCAATCTAGCTTTAGACTTTTCAAAAGATTCTACTTCCAAACAGGCTTCTATCCCCAAGAAACAGATCCGAAGGATTCAAATAAGTCTTGCGGATTTGGGTATCTCTGACATATGGAGGATACTCCACCCGAGTGAGAAAGATTATACGTATTTTTCCCAAGTTCACAGATCCTATCAGCGATTGGATTATATGTTTATATCTAATTCGGCTTTATTATCAGTAACTAGTGCTCGGATTGGGAATATTACTGTTTCGGATCATGCACCTGTCAGTTTTTGTTTTAGGCCTCAAGGCATCCCACCTAAAGCTTGGTCTTGGAGGCTCAACACTACGCTTATAGATGATGTGGTTAACAGGGACCTCATTAAAGATAAAATATTAGATTATTTCAAAATTAATGATACTCCTGAAACATCTAAAACTATACTGTGGGAGGCCCATAAGACAGTTGTGAGAGGGGAATTGATTAGTATAGGAACTAGGGTAAAAAAACTAAGAGCAAAAAAAGTAGAAGCACTTTTACTACAAATTTCTGACTTAGAAAAGAAACACAAGTCCAATGTGTCAGAAGAGACCCAAAATAAGTTGAATCTATTACGTTCTCAGTTAAAAGATGTACTTAATGTCCAATCTGCTAGAGCTTTACAAAAGTTAAGGTTTAAATACTACTCTCATGGAGACAAGGGTTCGAAATTAGTGTCGGCTCTCTTGAAGGCCCAGAGAAATAAGACATTTATTAGTGCGGTAAAAACTAAAACGGGTAATAGAGTGACTGAAACCCCTGCCATTGCAGAGGAATTCTGTAAATTCTATACCTCGCTGTACAACCTAGAGGGGGCCCCTGGAAGTGCGCTTCACCACAGGCAGGACCATATTGATAAGTTTCTTCAATCTATAAAAATGCCCACCCTTTCTGAAGCTGGGAAAGCCAGCTTATTAAAACCCTTCACTATACAGGAGATAGAAACAACCCTCCACACTATCCCGTCGGGCAAAAGTCCGGGACCTGACGGTTTCCCGATTGTATATTATAAAAAGTTCAAGGAAATATTATTGCCCCATTTCACTAATTTATGCAACTCTCTGATGGCTGGTTCTTCTCTCACTCCCCAGGCCCAACTGGCTCACATAACTATTTTACATAAAGAGGGGAAAGATCCTGAGGAATGTGGGAGTTATAGACCCATTTCATTGCTCAACACTGATTTGAAGTGGTGGGCGAAGCTATTGAGTCAACGCATCTCCAAATTGCTCCCTGATCTAATAGGGGAAGAGCAGGTGGGTTTTGTGCCGGGGAGGGAGGGAAGACACAACATCAGTAGAGTACTGCACTCCATTTTCGTAGCTAAAGAAAAAAAGACCCCGCTACTGCTCCTAGGGACAGATGCTGAAAAGGCGTTCGACAGAGTTAATTGGCTTTTCATGAAAGCTTGTTTGGTTGCGTTTGGTTTTCCTTTGCAGGTCATAGATGCTATATTTTCACTGTACTCAGCCCCTTCAGCCAAAGTGTTGGTTAATGGAACTCTGTCGGACGCCTTTCAGATTAAAAATGGAACTAGGCAGGGATGCCCGCTATCCCCAACCCTGTTTGTTTTGACCTTGGAGACCCTCTTACTGAAATTTAGGCAATCCCCCATTATTGAAGGATTGAAAATTGAAGGTATACATAATAAGATGGCGGCATTTGCGGACGACCTTCTTTTGATGATTACGAATCCAGAAGAGGCATTGCCTCATATCTTAGAAATTTTTGAACAGTTTGGAGGTGTCTCTAATTTCAAGATAAATATGGAAAAATCTGAAGCCTTAAGTGTTTCTTTGGATCATGCCAAAAAGAGACAGTTAGAAGCATTGACCCCCTTTAGATGGCCCACTGAAGCTATAAAATACCTAGGGATTATGGTACCGGCAAATCCAGCTCACCTTTTCAGGCTTAATTATACCCCCTTAATTAACAAAATAAAAGGTTTCCTTTCCAAACCTTCATTACCCAATCTCTCTTGGTTGGGGAGAAAAAATGTTCTAACGACATATGTCCTGCCTCAGGTCATGTATACTTTTAGGTCTCTTCCAATTAGGGTACCCAAGTCTTTTCTGAACAAACTGAAATCCTTCATGGGTAGATTTCTCTGGGCCGACAAGAGAGCCAGACTATCTTATGCACTATTAACCAGACGCAGGAAACAAGGGGGTATATCCCTTCCAGATCTCTCTATGTACATTCAGGCTATCCACTTAGAAAGATGGCTGACTCTTTCTAGGACGCAATCTATCCCCATACATATATCTCTAGAAAAAGCTCTTCTGGGTGTAAATCAAGAACTCCTTCTTTGGAGACACAATAATAAGACCCCCAATAGACAAGTAGTCTTAAGCGACATCACGAGGTGTACAATTACACACTGTAATAATACATTAGCTCTTAACATGGGTCAAGATCGCCTTTCACCCATGATACCTCTTCAGTTTCTCCCACAATTGCTCTCAACCTCACCAAGTAATTGCCCTAAGATTTGGGGATTTGCTCATGATCTCAGACTGGGGGATTTGGTGAAATTAGGCCCAAATATTGATTACTATACAACGCTAACTGGTAAATCGGTAGTTGAAATAGATATGATCCAGAAATGGGATTTTGAGAGTACTTGCGCAAGGTTTTTGAAATCGTCTCTTTTGCCTCTTCCAGATCCTACCTGGTTAGAAAATGACGTCCTTCTCCCTTCCTCCCCCCCAAAATGCCTCTCGGTGATGTATAGACAATTACTGTCTGGTAGAGATAAGCAGACTCCGGCTTATTTGGGGGAATGGGAGAGAGAACTGAGTATCCCATTGAATGACCGGGATAAAGCATTTGTGCTATCTCACTCTCATGGATTTTCAAGGTGTGTGCGGGTCCAAGAGAATTCGGTTAAGATACTAACCAGGTGGTACCGTACGCCGGAATTTCTTCACAAAATTAACTTAATCCCCTCAAGTGAATGCTGGAGGTGTTCCAATGGGATAGGTAACATCTCGCACATTTGGTGGACCTGTCAGTCGCTGAGACATTTCTGGCATGAAATTGAAACCACTATTAATAAGGTATGCCATATCAATATAGCTCTCACTGGCCCGTTGATCTTATTATGGCGTCCAGAGAAAAACTTTAGACCAAATAAACACTCGCTAGCTACACACATGATTACAGCTGCAAAAACTCCTTATCCCTATTAAATGGAGGGAGGTAGATCCTCCAACCTTGGCAATGTGGTATGAGAAAATGAATCTAATATGTCGGATGGAAGAGTTGGCAGGGTGGGAAAATAATAATAGGAAATTGTTCCTTAGAACCTGGCAGCCCTGGCTCGAACATATGGAAGAGAAATATGCTCAGGTTAAAGGTTAGCACTGTCCCCAACGAGAGATATAACTGAAATTGCGTGTTTCATCCATCCACATTCATTCACATTCATTCACTCACATTCTATTTATTTCAGAGGAATAGGTACTGAGGTGATGACATGAAGATTTAATACTTGACATCCTGACTGACTTGTTTCCCCCCCCCCCCCTCTCTTTTATGTCCTTTTGTTTAATGGTTTATATGTACTTGCTTTTATACTGCCTGGAGTAGGTGGAGGCAATGTTGGGGGAGACGCCTCACCGGCCAATTTTATGTTGGTAGCCTCAAGATAAAAAACAGCATGAATGGTAGAGCCAATTGACTCTAGCTTTATAGGCTATTGTATGATTTTTCTTACCTGGGGCCTAGGAGGTCTCACCCTACTTGTCAACCCTCGCTCTGCTTTGTATGAAGAACAAAATGATGTAACAATGTTAGATACGTCGTCTTTAATATCTGATGCATTTAACTGAACATTGTATGTTTATATGCGGAAAAAAAAATGTTATAAATAAAGATTTCCAAAAAAAAAAAAAATGTCAGTCTTAAAGGAGACGTGTCTTTTCTTGATATGATGCGATGCTCTGAGCTGACTTGCTATGCTCTGTGCAGACTTGCTATGCTCTGTGCAGACTTGCGATGCTCTATGCAGACTTGCGATGCGCTGGCTTGGATACGCTGCTTGCAGTCTTTGGGCCTAGTGGCGGGAAACTAGCTGGCTGCAGTACGTGGTCTCTCCGTGGATAGCGGTGCGGGCACTCTAGCTCTGGACTTTGGCCTCCCACCAATTTGTCTCTTTCTCTCTCTAGGGATCGCAGGAGGGTTGGCGCTCTTTCTCTGATTATTTTGCCTTTGCCATTCTGCCACTTTAAGATTCGGCTGCAGTTTGACTAATGCACACGTTCTATTTCCTCTATGGTAGCTCAGCTGAGGTGTCTTTGCTTGCACACTCAGGGAAAAGTTGCTGCGCAGCGGTATATGCTAGGGCTCCACTGCTCTAATGCGCTCTTTACTGTGCAAGTTGAGGGGCGCTTCACTTTGCCCTTATGAGGGAAATAGTTCCACTGTGGCAGGCGCAGCACTATGAAATGCCTTTTGCGCTGTGGCATTAGAAGAATTTTGATATCTCTGACTTTTAGTCTAGCCAGACTGTCTAATACTCTGAAATTCCTCTAGCGCCGTTTTATGGAAACAGCAGGTTTAAAGAGCACACCAAATGCTTGAAATAACTTCTTTATTAACTTCAACTTTTGTTCATATAACACTGCCGCCTCCGCAGCAGATAGTCCATGTACAAAACACGTGTTGAATAAAGTATCATAAAATGGCGGTATGCATAAGATGGTGGTTCAACTGTCCAATCTTGTCATTCAACATAAAATGGTGGATATATTTCTCTTTTGAGTATCTGTACTCTCACTTGAAGTTATTTAAGCACTTTATGATCTCTCTGAGAGGTATATCTGACGTCTAACTAATAGTTCACTTGCTGAATTTGGTTGCAATTTGCAGTATGCAGTTAGCAGTAACCTTGCAGATTGGTTGAGTATGACCAGGTATGGTTGTATGCAATTTGGATAGCAAATTGGAATTAGAATTTTGATTGTGAACTTTGTAGTTTGCAATTGAATTAGTTGTATTGCAATTGAATTTGTGGTTTGCATTTGGTGGAACTGTAAGTAAACACACATATAACTGGTTCAGTATACAGTTCTAATCACTATATTAACAGTAGGAACATTATATAACATATTTTGGCCTCTCTGCTTCCATTAAACACAGCTCTTAGTGGAGTGAATGTCTGTTCAGTTCCTCTCCTCTGGTGTAATGATTCTAGCAGGAGCTAGATTTCCCACACAGCCTGTGTGTGAGGTGGGCTGTGATTGGTCAAAACTTTTGCTGTGTGTGAGGCTGGCTGTGATTGGTCAAAACTCCTGCCCAGAAACAACAGTTTAACTCTATGTTTTCTGTTGTTTTTGCTGTGTCATTGAGCTTACCTAACATTATATATTGAATCTTAAAGGCAAATTATCTTTTCTGCTTCTGTGAACACAATATATAACAGTTATATGACATCCAAACATGTCACTGTAAATAACTCTGCTTTTGTCTTTAAAACACAAACATAGGAACTGTATTAAGGTTATTGGCAGGTCTAGCTGTATAAACACACAAGCTATATTAGCAAACTAGGACAGGTCTTAGCTGTCCAGCTACAAGCCTATCCATCTTGTCCACAGGGTCGCAAATATATATCTGGTTTATGACTGTGATGGATGGGTGATTCATAATTCCTTATAAATTGCCGATTCCATGATGTCTGAGGGGTATGATAGATCTGGGCAAGGGCTGAGACTCCCTACAGAGAGGTTTTCCTGTAGGATTAGCTGGCCTCTGTGCTGGCTGGTTGAGGTGTCAATTTGTACGCATGTGGCCTCCTTGAAGCCAGAATCCCTGTGGAGTTCACTACCTCTGCTATCTGACAGCAGATGGCTGGAATGAAATCATGGCTGACATTAAACAATAATTCTACATTCCTCACACCACCTAATATACCAGAGTCCACAGAAAATCTTCTACTAAGCAAGATAGACAAGGCGGTAAATCATAATGAGGTGGTTATTATTGTGTCACGGTCCCTCCTTTGAGAGAAGTGAGAAGATCGGATAGACTTGCTGCACGTGAGGCTATCTGACAGTTCTCTCTGTTTTCCTCTATGTATGTTGTTGTTTGGCAGGATCTCACCTCTCCTCAGGTGCCGCTTGTTATCAGTGATGAGGCTCTATTTAGATCCGCCTCACACTGCTGACCATGTGGTTGATAGTTTCTGCTTGGAGTTGCTAGAGCTGGTTTGTCTTGGATTTCCTGCTTCTCCATACATCTGTAAGCTAAGTAATTGTTGCCTTTGCTGTTTCTTATTATCTGGTGTGTGTTGTTTCTAGGCGACAGGGAGACACAGGTTCTTTCATTCTGGAAGGAACCAGCTGTCTCATCCCCTGCTACGTATCCTAGGGCTTTAGGTATCCGGTGTGTGAGTATTTTCACCATCAGGACCTGCTCATACTGGAAGGAGTTAGGGAAAGGCCTAGGGATTACTAGGAGGTCACCATCCCTCTTCCTTAGCTTTTGAGGCCTAGATTGTTGTCTATTTGTTGTGTTGTGTATTTGGTGTTTTCCCTTCCCCTTAACCTGTGACATATGGGGGACTTCAACTACCCAGATATAAACTGGGAAACTGAAACTTGTATATCTCATAAAGGAAACAGGTTCTTGGCAATACCCAAAGACAATTATATTTCCCAACTGGTTCAGGACCCGACTAGAGGGACAGCCATACTGGACTTAGTATTAACCAATAGACCTGACAGAACAACAGATGTGCAGGTCGGGGGACACCTGGGAAATAGTGACCAAAAAGTAATAACTAGCTGAGACAAAGTCCTCAAAAATAAAAATACTGCCACAAAATGGGATATTTTTAAAAGCATCCTAAAATCTAATTGTGAGAGGTACATACCTTATGGGAACAAAAGGTTAAGAAACAAGAAAAAAACAATGTGGATAAATAGAACTGTAAAGAAAGCAATAAATGACAAAAAGAAAGCATTTAAATCACTAAAACGGGAGGTTAGCGAGGAAGCACTCAAAAACTATGAAAAAAAATTGAATATGTAAAAAACAAACAAAAGCAACCAAACTAGAGACCAAGAGATTAATTGCCAAAGAGAGCAAAACTAACCCTAAAATGTTTTTCAATTATATAAGTGGTAAAAAGTATAAATCTGAAGGTGTCGGCCCTCTACAGAGTAATGAGAGGGGAATTGCAGAGAGCGATGAGGGGAAAGCAAAGCTATTAATTTTTTTTTTTCTCCACTGTATTCACTGAAGAAAATAAACTGTCAGATGAAATGCAGAATGTAAAAGTAAATTCCCCATTAAAAGTGCCCTGTCTGACCCAGGAAGAAGTACAGCGGCGTCTTTAAAAGATTAAAATAGACAAATCGCCAGGACCAGATGGCATACAACCCCCTATCCTAAGATAATTAAGTAATGTCATAGCCAGACCCTTATTTCTGATATTTAAGGACCCCTGGTTCTTTAACAGGGAGTGTTCCACAGGATTGCCGCATAGCAAATATAGTGACAATATTCAAAAAGGGTCCAAAAACAGAGCCTGGAAACTATAGCCCGGTAAGTTTAACATCTGTCGTGGGTAAACTGTTTGAAGGTTTTCTAAGAGATGCTATATTGGAGTACCTCAAGGAAAATAAGCAAATAACGCTATATCAGCATGGCTTCATAAGGAATCGGTCATGTCAAACTAATTTAATCAGTTTCTATGAGGAGTTAAGTTCTAGACTTGACAGCAGCGAATCAATGGATGTCGTATATCTGGACTTCTCCAAAGCATTTGACACTGTACCACATAAAAGACTAGTATATAAAATAGGAATGCTTGGACTGGGAGAAAATGTCTGTATGTGGGTAAGTAACTGGCTCAGTGATAGAAAACAGAGGGTGTTTATTAACGATACACACTCAGATTGGGTAACTGTCAGTAGTGGAGTACCTCAGGGGCCCTATTCTTTTCAATATATTTATTAATGATCTTGTAGAAGGCTTGCACAGTAAAATAAAAATTTTTGCTTATGAAACTAAACTATGTAAAGTAATTGACACGGAAGAGGACAGTATACTGCTACAAATGAATCTGGATAGATTGGAGGCTTGGGCAGATAAGTGGCAGATGAGTTTTAAAACTGACAAATGTAAGGTTATACACATGGGAAGGAATAATGCAAGTCACCCGTACATACTAAATAGTAAAACACTGGGTAACACTGACATGGAAAAGGACTTAGGAATTTTTGTGAACAGCAAACTAAGCTTTAGAAACCAGTGTCAGGCAGCTGCTGCCAACGCCAATAAGATAATGGATTGCATTAAAAGGAGCATAGATGCCAGTGATGAGAACATAGTCCTACCACTTTACAAATCACTAGTCAGACTACACATGGAGTACTGTGTAAAGTTCTGGGCTCCTGTAAACAAGGCAGATATAGCAGGGCTGGAGAGGGTACAGAGGAGGGCAACTAAAGTAATTACTGGAATGGGGGGACTACAGTACCCTGAAAGATTATCAACATTAGGGTTATTTACTTTAGAAAAAAGACGACTAAGTGGAGATCTAATTTCTATGTATAAATATATCAGGGGTAAGCACAGAGATCTCTCCCATCATCTATCCCCAGGACTGTGACTGTGACAAGGGGACATCCTCTGCGTCTGGAGAAAAGAAGTTTTGTACACAAACATAGAAGAGGATTCTTTACGGTAAGAGCAGTGAGACTATGGAACTCTCTGCCTGAGGAGTTGGTGATGGTGAGTTCACTAAAAGAGGGGCCTGGATGTATTTCTGGAGTGTAATAATATTACAGGCTATAGCTACTAGAGATGGGTCATAGATCCAGGGAGTTATTCTGATTGCCTGATTGGAGTCGGGAAGGAATTTTTTTCCCCTTAAAAATGGAAAATTGGCTTCTACCTCATATTTTATATATTTTTTGCCTTCCTCTGGATCAACTTGCAGGATAAGAGGCCAAACTGGGTGGACAAATGTCTTTTTTCGGCCTTATATACTATGTTGCTATGTTGCTAAGTGAATGGGGCTGAGCTGCAATGCCAAGCACGACTACTATCCAAAGGACAGTGCTGTGCTTGGTAAGGGAGCAGGCCTTAGCGCTCACTGGAGTGCCAAAGCCTCCTCAAACAGCTGATAGGTTATTAATATCAGATTGACAGAGGTCAAATACCTGAGGATAGGTCATCAATATCAGAATCTAAAAAAAAAAAAACTTTAATCTAACGAGCACAAACATTTTTCTCATACTCCTTCCTGGTGCCTCCTCGTGGATCACTTATTTTTCCTTTCCTCTATTTGATTCTGTCATGGTCTTACCTTCTTGCTGTTCTCCTTCGTTTGACATGTGCTGGCGGCCATCTTGGTTTCTGGGTTTCTTGTAGCCTCCCACCCTGCGGCTCCTCCTTCCCACTGGGAGGAGCTGGATGCCCAGCCCATATATATAGGAGGTCTGTGGCTTCAGTTCCTTGCTTGGTCCTCCTGTGTTCACATGCTTCTAGACTGCTGCTTCTGGTTCCTGATCCTGGTTTCGTCCGACTACCCTGCTGGTTCCTGATCCTGGTTTCGTCCGACTACCCTGCTGGTTCCTGATCCTGGCTTCGTCTGACTACCCTGCTGGTTCCTGATCCTGGCTTCGTCTGACTACCCTTCTGGTTCCTGACCTCTGGCTTCGTAAAGACTCTGCTTCGGTTTCGCCATCCGTTTGGACTTTTGCTTTACAGCTTTATTTTTAATAAAGCCTTCTTATTTTCACTTATCCCTTGTTGTACGTCTGGTTCATGGTTCCGTGACATTAGGACCAAGCCATGAATTCTGACGGTACAGGGCCATCCTCGCTACCCACGCTGGTTGCCAGACTTGATCAGCAGGATCACCTGTTGGGTCGGTTCGCTGTGGCGTTGCAAACCCTGCTTGAACGCACGGCTCATTTCGCTCCCGTTGCCGATGGGTCGGTTGTCGCTCCTGGGCCCGCTCCTACTGCCGCTCCGGTTGTTGCGCCAGAGTCTACCCCGACACCTGTTGTTGCACCTGCGGTGTTTCGGGGTATGACCGGTTCTGCCCCTCTTCCACAGCGCTTTGGGGGAGAGCCAACTCAGTGCCGAGGTTTCCTTAACCAGGTGGGCATTTATTTCGAGTTGCTGCCACATGCCTTTCCCACTGAGAGATCAAAGGTGGGCTTCTTGATCTCGCTGCTCTCGGACAAGGCCTTGGCCTGGGCCAGCCCTTTATGGGAGAACAACAATCCGGTGGTTGCCGAGTTTTCCGGTTTTGTTGCTTCTCTTCGGAAGGTATTCGATGTGCCGGCTCGTGCTGCCTCTGCTGCAAAGCTCCTTATGTCCATCAGACAGGGTTCACGATCCGTAGCTGAATACGTCATTGAGTTTCGTACCCTGGCAGCAGAGGTGGGCTGGAATAATGAGGCTCTGGTCGCTGCTTTCTCTCATGGTCTCTCGGATGCCTTGAAGGATGAGGTTGCAGCTAAGGACCTACCAGTGGAGCTCGAGTCTCTTATTTCTTTCCTGATTTTGATTGACACCAGACTCAGGGAGAGACCTTCCTTTAAGGAGAGCCTGCGGAGGTTTTCTAACAGATTGGCGCCTACGTTTGCTGTCCCACCCGTGCCTCCCTCTCCTCCCACGCCTCCTGGGGATGACTTGTCTGGGGGTGAACCCATGCAGCTGGGGTTTGCTCGCCTGTCCGAGGGGGAGAGGGTACTCCGGAGACGCGAGGGCCGATGCATGTACTGTGGTCTCGGTGGGCATTTTTGGTTGGCATGTCCGAACCGTCCGGGAAACGCTCGCACCTGAGATCCTGTCGGGGGCAGATCTTGGGTGGAGTCTCCTCGTCCCCGGTTTCCCGTGTTGACAAACCACTGATCACTGTTGTCCTCTCCTGGGTCGGGGGCTCGGTGACGACCCAGGCGTTGGTGGACTCTGGTGCTGGTGGTTTGTTCATTGATAATGTGTTCGCTGCCGCCAATTCCATTCCTCTGCAGGCTCGAGGTTCCCCACTGGCTCTTGAGGCGATAGACGGCAGACCCCTTCTGCCGCCACACGTGACTCATGAGACCCTTCCAGTGGGGATAGCCATTGGTGCCGTTCACAGAGAGTCGGTCTGCCTCCAGGTTATTTCGTCTCCACACTACTCGGTGGTCTTGCGGTACCCCTGGCTCCGGAAGCATAATCCGACTTTCGATTGGAGATCGGCCGAGATCCTCTCGTGGTCACCGCAGTGTGGGGCTAGTTGCATCCATGGGTCTGTCAAGTTGCTGTGTACTTCCTCGGACTCTCTGTTGCCTCCTGAATACGAGGAGTACCGGGATGTATTCGATAAGGTGCGCGCGGTTGCCCTACCTCCGCACCGCCCATACGATTGTGCCATAGAGTTACAATCTGGTGCCGCTCCTCCTCGTGGCAAAGTCTATCCACTGTCGGTAGCGGAGAATGAGGCCATGGAGGAGTACGTGAGGGAGGCGCTTTCACGCGGACACATTCGCAAATCCTCGTCCCCGGCAGGGGCTGGATTTTTCTTTGTGAAAAAGAAGGGCGGTGAGTTGAGGCCTTGCATCGATTACAGGGGTCTCAATCGCATCACGATCAAGAACGCTTACCCGATACCCTTGATTTCTGAGCTGTTCGATCGCCTTAAAGGGGCCACGGTCTTTACCAAACTCGACCTGAGGGCGGCATATAACCTGGTAAGGATCAAAGCGGGCGATGAGTGGAAGACCGCGTTTAACACCAGGACCGGTCATTATGAATCCTTGGTTATGCCCTTTGGGTTGTGCAATGCGCCCGCAGTCTTTCAGGAATTCATCAACGATGTTTTCCGTGACCTGTTGCAGCAGTGTGTGGTGGTCTATTTGGATGACATCTTGGTATATTCTGAATCCATGGAGGCCCACATTCTGGATGTCAGACGAGTGTTGCAACGGTTACGAGAGAACAAGCTGTTCGGTAAGCTTGAGAAATGCGAATTTCACCGATCCCAGGTAACCTTCTTAGGTTACATCATTTCCGCTGAGGGGTTCTCCATGGATCCTGAGAAGGTTTCGGCTGTCTTACAGTGGCCCCAGCCCAGTGGTCTTCGTTCCCTGCAGCGCTTTTTGGGCTTCGCCAATTATTATCGGAAGTTCATCAGGGACTTTTCCATGCTAGCCAAGCCTCTCACGGATCTGACCAGGAAGGGCAGTAATTCCCTGGTCTGGCCGCTCGAGGCCATCCGAGCTTTTGAGGCTCTAAAGTCCGCCTTTGTGTCGGCTCCGATTCTGTCGCATCCCAACCCTGGGTTGCCCTTTGTCCTCGAGGTGGACGCGTCTGAGACGGGAGTAGGCGCCCTTCTGTCTCAGCGTAGAACACCAGAGGGTCCTCTGCTTCCTTGTGGGTTTTACTCCCGGAAACTGTCTTCCGCGGAGTGCAACTATCAGATTGGTGACAGGGAGTTATTGGCCATCGTGCAGGCCCTTAAAGAATGGAGGCACTTGCTCGAGGGTTCGGTGGTTCCGGTCCTCATCCTGACGGACCACAAGAATCTGACCTACCTTTCTGAGGCCAAGAGATTGACACCACGTCAGGCCAGATGGGCTCTGTTCTTGTCACGTTTTAATTACGTGGTCTCCTACCTACCCGGTTCCAAGAACATCAGGGCGGATGCCTTATCACGGCAGTACTCCGAGCTGTCCAGGGAGGAGTCGATTCCGACTTCGGTCATACCTCCGAATCAGATCTTGGCCGCCATTCGCACCAGCCTGACCTCTCCCCTGGGTGAGCAGATTTTGGCGGCTCAATCTGGTGCTCCCTCTGGGAGACCCAACGGCAGATGTTTTGTGCCTGAGGAGTTGCGCACTCGGTTGTTGCGAACCTACCATAACTCCAAGACCGCGGGGCATCCTGGAAAGAATCAGCTGTCCTGGGCTGTTTCACGTCTGTTCTGGTGGCCTTCCCTACGTTCCGACATCGCCGCATATGTAGCGGCATGCTCCGTTTGTGCCCAGAGTAAGTCCCCTCGGCACCTTCCGTTGGGCCTTCTGCAACCCATAGCCACCGGGGAGCGCCCATGGTCACACCTGGGGATGGATTTCATTGTGGACCTCCCTGCATCCCGAGGCCATACGGTCATTCTCATGATTGTGGATCGGTTTTCCAAAATGTGCCACTGTGTTCCTCTCAAGAAGTTACCCTCTGCACAAGAGTTGGCCACGATTTTTGCCAGGGAGGTCTTCCGGTTGCACGGTTTGCCCAAGGAGATTGTGTCGGATCGGGGGAGTCAGTTTGTGTCCAGGTTCTGGCGCGCCTTTTGCTCCCAGTTGGGGATTCATCTCTCCTTCTCCTCGGCCTACCACCCTCAGTCCAATGGGGCCGCAGAACGATCCAATCAGGCCTTGGAGCAATTCCTTCGTTGCTATGTCTCCGATCACCAAGACAATTGGGTTGACCTCCTGCCTTGGGCTGAGTTTGCCAGGAACACGGCGGTGAACTCTTCCTCTGGGACGTCTCCCTTCATGGCCAATTATGGGTTCCAACCTGCCGTGTTACCGGAGGTATTCTCTCCCCAGGATATTCCGGCTGTGGAGGATCACCTTTCCGTCCTACGTGCTTCTTGGGTACTGATCCAGAAGTCCCTTGAGGTCTCTGCGCAGCGCCAGAGACTCCAGGCTGATCGCAGACGAGCGCCTGCTCCTTCCTACCAGGTCGGAGACCGTGTATGGTTGTCCACCCGCAACCTCAACCTTCGAGTGCCCACTCCCAAGCTGGCGCCTCGCTTTGTTGGTCCCTTCCGAGTGCTTCGCAGGGTAAACCCGGTAGCCTATGCCCTTGCGCTTCCTCCTGGCATGCGGATCTCCAACGTGTTTCATGTCTCCCTGTTGAAGCCACTGGTGTGTAATCGTTTCACTTCCTCGGTTCCTCGGCCTCGTCCGGTCCAAGTGGGTAATCGTGAGGAGTATGAGGTGAGCAATATCCTGGACTCACGCCTGGTCCGCGGTCGGGTGCAGTTTTTGGTCCATTGGCGTGGTTATGGTCCAGAGGAGCGTTCCTGGGTTCCCTCCGCAGATGTCCATGCTCCTGCCTTGCTCCGAGCCTTCCACGCACGCTTCCCTCAGAAACCGTTCTTTACTCCGCGGAGGAGGGGCCCTTGAGGGGGAGGTACTGTCATGGTCTTACCTTCTTGCTGTTCTCCTTCGTTTGACATGTGCTGGCGGCCATCTTGGTTTCTGGGTTTCTTGTAGCCTCCCACCCTGCGGCTCCTCCTTCCCACTGGGAGGAGCTGGATGCCCAGCCCATATATATAGGAGGTCTGTGGCTTCAGTTCCTTGCTTGGTCCTCCTGTGTTCACATGCTTCTAGACTGCTGCTGCTTCTGGTTCCTGATCCTGGTTTCGTCCGACTACCCTGCTGGTTCCTGATCCTGGTTTCGTCCGACTACCCTGCTGGTTCCTGATCCTGGTTTCGTCCGACTACCCTGCTGGTTCCTGATCCTGGCTTCGTCTGACTACCCTTCTGGTTCCTGACCTCTGGCTTCGTAAAGACTCTGCTTCGGTTTCGCCATCCGTTTGGACTTTTGCTTTACAGCTTTATTTTTAATAAAGCCTTCTTATTTTCACTTATCCCTTGTTGTACGTCTGGTTCATGGTTCCGTGACAGATTCCCAGCAAGAACAGTATATGGACCCCTTGTTTTCCAGTGAAATTGCAAACTGTTTGAATAACATATCACTGTTGAAGAGTAGACAGCATTTTTCTAGTGATCCAAGTGTAAGCAAAAACACAATGCTTTGAGACCCCAGTTAACTATTCTGAATGAGTTAACTGTACACGTAGTAAAGTTGGACAATGCCAACAGAATCCCCAGAAAGCCATAAGTCTGAAACTATTCTCTTCACTTACTTTTCAATAAAGGTAAGTATTGTTTTATTGCAGCGATGGGAATCCGGATCCAATTACAGCTGGCAGTGTGTTTTGTCCTCCGTCACTAGGTTCAGCATAGTCGTAATATGTTGGAGAAGTAATTCATGAAATTGTGCTGTAGAAAATCACATTATATCGCTGTTTGAAGACCTTGTTGTTTTGTGTATAGCAAATTTGTGTATATGTCATCATGGCTATACCTGGCATTGCATACTCTTATTTGAGTGGGCATCTGATTTCCAACCTATGTTCCTATACAGATGTTTGGTCACTCCCTTGGATATATACATATATCTAGTCTGGAATATTAAATCATTGCAAATTTTTCACACATTTTCTTTTTAGAAACATTGGATTTAATGACAATATTAAAAAGGCAAGACAAATATTATTTCCCTTTCTAGTTATAGCTGTATAGATTATTTGTTCTTTGTAGTTTGCCCCAATAATTTGTGTGATTGTAGAAAGGAACAACCATTTCCAATTAATGAATGCGAGCTTACTGATTATTGAAAGAAGCATTGATGACTTCAGCAGATAATCTATTGCTACTACTATTTGGTGTGTGGGGGTGGCCATTTTTTGTCATGAGACACCGGGGTGCTCACTCTCCACAGCGCCGCCGGCGTCCCGTTTCTGTGCAGGAGCGAGGACGCGCACAGCGTCCTCGTCTCCTTGGTGATAGGGGGCGGGACGGACCGGCCGCGCATGTCTCCTCCGCGCGGCCGGCGTCCCCAGTTCCGCAGCAACCAGGTGAGGTCTGAGCACCGAGCTGGGCACTCGGTGCTCAGCTGTACTTCCTGGTGCGGGTCATGTGATGCTGGCCACGTCACATGACCCCAGCTAACTAGTATTTAACAGGCAGCCTGCTGGCCACAGGTTGCCTGTTAATTTAGGTTCCTGGCGATTTGTTGGATACCTGTATACTTACCTGATCCTGTTCCCTGACAATCCTTTGCCTGCTCCTCCTGTACTGCGCATCCCTCCTGGTATTTTGACCTCGGCTTCCACCTGACTATTCTTTGCGGACTCCTGTTGTACTTCTCTACTCGCCTGGTATTTGACCCCAGCTTCTCCTGACCATTCTTTGCTTACCCTTCTGTACTGCGTTGCCCTCTTGGTTTTGACTCCGTCCGTTCACTATCCGTTATTTGTCTTATCTGTCCTTCCCGCACGTATCCTAAGTTAGGGACTGCCGTCCAGTTGTCCCCTGTCACCAGGACTCGTGTGGCAAGTAGGCAGGGCCAGGGGTGAGGGTGGAGCGCAGTGGTCACTATCCTCCCCCCTGTGTGTGTGTGGACGTGACCGTTACAGATTAACAGGCCCAATAACCACTGTATAATGAATCCTCTGATGACCCTGACTGACCATGTCTCTAACCTGACGCAGATGGTGCAGGAGCTAGGGAAGAAACTCAGTTCTTTTGAGCTAGGACAAGGTTCTTCCACTCCTCAGACCTCCAGTCCGCATTTTAAGCCCCAGATTAAGCTCCCAGAACCCTTTTATGGAGACCGGAAGAAGTTTCTCTCCTTTAAGGAGAGATGCAAACTTTACTTCTGTTTGCGCCCCGTGTCCTCTGGCCCCGAGAGTCAACGCGTGGGCATTATCAATTCCCGACTACAGGGTGATCCCCAGGACTGGGCATTCTCTATACCTGCGGAAATTCACATTTTTCCACCATAGTTTGTAAACGCTATAACTTTTGTGCAAACCAATAAATATACACTTATTGCATTTTTTTTTAATCAAAGACATGTAGAACAATAAATTTAGAGAAAAATTTATATAGAAATGTAGTTTTTAAAAAAAAAATTACAACTGAAAGTGAAAAATAACACTTTTTGGCAAAAATTTCGGTCAATTTCGATTGTAAAAAGTAAAAATGTCAGCAGCAATGAAATACCACCAAATGAAAGCTCTATTAGTAAGAAGAAAAGGAGGTAAAATTCATTTGGGTGGTAAGTTGTATGGCCGAGCAATAAACCGTGAAAGTATAGTTCTGGCAATGTGCGGATCCGCAAAATGCGGAAAGTACATTACCGGTGTCCGTGTTTTGCGGATCCGCGCTGTCCATGTTTTTCAGATCCGCGGTGTCCGTGTTTTGCGGATCCGCAGATCCGCAAAACACATACGGATGTCTGAATGGAGCCTTACAGGGGGGTGATCAATGACAGGCGGGTGATCAGGGAGACTATATGGGGTGATCACCCCCCTGTCATTGATCACCCCCCTGTATGGCTCCATTCAGACGTCCGTATGTTTTTGCGGATCCGCGGATCGGATCCGCAAAACACATACGGACGTCTGAATGGAGCCTTACAGGGGGGTGATCAATGACAGGGGGGTGATCAGGGAGTCTATATAGGGTGATCACCCCCCTGTAATGCTCCATTCAGACGTCTGTATATGTTTTGCGGATCCGCGGATCCGCAAAACACATGCGGACGTCTGAATGGAGCCTTACATGGAGGTGATCAATGACAGGGTGTGATCAGGGAGTCTATATGGGGTGATCAGGGCTTAATAAGGGGTTAATAAGTGACAGGGGGGGTGTAGTGTAGTGGTGTTTGGTGCTACTTTACAGAGCTGCCTGTGTCCTCTGGTGGTCGATCCAAGCAAAATGGACCACCAGAGGACCAGGTAGCAGGTATATTAGACGCTGTTAACAAAACAGCGTATAATATACATTTCAGGGGTGAAAAAAAATCGGATCTACAGCCTGCCACCGAATGATCGCCGCTGGCAGGCTGTAGATCCACTAGTTTACTTGCCGATCCAGTGAACGCGCGCGCCTGTGTGCGCGCGTTCACAGGAAATCTCGCCTCTCGCGAGATGACGCATCGGCGCGTGAAGGAGGAATGAATCAGCCGCCTCCGGAACGCGATCCTGTGTTAAGCGGTCCGGAGGCGGTTAAAGGATCTTCTAGTCAGTTATCAACTTCCAGGGACCTTAGAGGAGATGATGACCCTTGTTGTCCGACTTGACCGACGGGTTAGAGAGAGACAACAGGAACGACTCTTCCCAGATGGTGGTCCAGCCAGAGGCCTATCCCAGAGACAACGCTGAGGTCTCCACCGAGGAACCCATGCAGGTTGGCATGACCGGAGGGAATCTTCGCCACAGACGTGGAGAGTGCTTTTACTGTGGAGATCCTGACCATTGGATCAACCAGTGTCCTAAAAAGGTCCTCTCTGTCAAGTCTCCTAAGGCAAGGCAACCTAAAGACTAGTGATGAGCGGGAGGTGCCATATTCGATTTCGATGAATATTCGCTTGAATATTCGTCTCATATTCGTCGAAATCGTATATTCGTCATTATTCTAGTTATCGCGATTAATATGCGATTTAAATAATCGCGCATTGCGATTTTAACTTAAGGTAACTTTCCTATTGGTTTGATATCTAGAATTAGCGAAGATGACGAAGATGACGAAGATGACGAATGTATTCGTCATATTCATCAAAACGAACATAACAAAGTATTCTCCATCTTCGTTTTAGCTCCATATTCGTCAACTTCGCTAATTCTAGCAATCAAATAGGAAAGTTGACTATAGAGACAGCTGTGTTTAATTCGCTATGCGATTATATTACTTAGCTTTTTTTTTTAATAAATAGAATAATTATAATAATTATCAAGTATTATAATTATTTTATTTATAAAAAAAAAGCAAAGTAATATTATCGCATAGCGAATTAAAAACTTAGCTGTCTCTAGTCAACTTTCCAATTTGATTGCTAGAATTAGCGAAGTTGACGAATATGGAGCTAAAACGAATAAGGAGAATACTTTGTTATCTTCGTTTTGAGGAATATGACGAATACATTCGTCATATTCGTTATCTTCGCTAATTCTACCAAGCCAACCATAGTAAACCAGGTCTAAGTTATATTAATCGAATTGCGATTTCAACTTAGCACTGCTATATTCCATATTCGTTAACTTCGTTAATTCTAGCAAGCTGACCCATTAGAAACACAGCTCTAAGTTGAAATCGCAATGCAATTAATATAACTTGAAGTAATCGCATTGCGATTTCAACTTAGAGCTGTGTTTCTAATGGGTCAGCTTGCTAAAATTAACGAAGTTACCGAATATGGAATATAGCAGTGCTAAGTTGAAGACATATTCCTCAAAACGAAGATAACAAAGTATACTCCATCTTTGTTTTAGCTCCATATACAGTTGACTAGAGACAGCTAAGTTTTTAATTTGCTATGCGATTATATTACTTTGCTTTTTTTTAAATAAATAAAATAATTATAATACTTGATAATTATTATAATTATTCTATTTATAAAAAAAAAAAGCAAAGTAATATAATCGCATAGCGAATTAAACACAGCTGTCTCTATAGTCAACTTTCCTATTTGATTGCTAAAATTAGCGAAGTTGACGAATATGGAGCTAAAACGAAGATGGAGAATACTTCGTTATCTTCGTTTTGAGGAATATGACGAATACATTCGTCATATTCGTCATCTTCGCTAATTCTACCAAGCCAACTATAATAAACCAGGTCTAAGTTGAAATCGCAATGCGATTACTTCAAGTTATATTAATCGCATTGCGATTTTAACTTAATTCTCACATCCGACAGTACATTCTAGTATGGAGGCGTTCCCATGGTGATGGGGACGCTCCATGAGCACGGAAGTCGGCAGAAGCGGCAACGGGCACTGACTGGAGCAGCCAGGAAGCCAGGAATCCTCAGGACAGGTAAGAACTACTTTTGAGAAGTGGGAAAGAAAAAAATATAACAATAAAAAATAAAAAATTAAAATTTTCGAAATAGCAAATTTATAGTGCTATATTCGAAACATTCGCAAATTAGTGAAGTGCCGATATTCGGAAAAAAAAAACGCTATTCGAATATTCGCGCTCAACACTATTCATTACGAACCTGCCTCGTTCCTCGGGGAAGACTGTGATTCTGGTGGTAGTGGACCGTTTTAGCAAAATGGCGCATTTCATTCCCTTTCCTGGGTTACCCAATGCTAAGACGCTGGCGCAAGCGTTTGTTGATCACATTTTTAAATTGCATGGCATTCCTTCAGACATCGTTTCTGATAGGGGCAAGCAATTTGTTTCCAGATTCTGGAAGGCCATCTGTTCTCGCTTGGGGGTTCAGTTGTCGTTCTCTTCTGCTTTTCACCCGCAGTCGAATGGTCAGACCGAACGCGTCAATCAGAATCTGGAGACATGCTTTAAATAACCGTCGCCAGGAGTCCTCTGATAAGTCACCATTTTTTGGTGCATATGGGTTTCATCCGCAGTTTGGGACATTCTCTGGAGAGGGGTCTTCTGGTTTACCTGATGAGGAGAGATTTTCCTCGTCTTTGTCATTTATTTGGCAAAAGATTCAGGGTAATCTGAAGAGGATGAGTGAGAGATATAAGCGTGTGGCGGATAAGAGACGTGTGCCTGGTCCGGACCTGAATGTTGGTGATCTGGTGTGGTTGTCTACAAAGAATATCAAACTGAAGGTTCCCTCCTGGAAGTTGGGTCCTAAGTTTATTGGGCCTTACAAGATCTTGTCCGTCATCAATCCCGTTGCCTTCCGTCTTGATCTTCCTCAGACTTGGAAGATCAATAATGTTTTTCACAAGTCCCTATTCAAACCTTATGTCCAACCCACTGTACCCTCCTCTTTGCCTCCTCCTCCGATTGTTGTTGATGGTAATCTTGAATTTCAGGTCTCTAGGATTGTGGATTCTCGCATTATCCGCGGTTCTCTCCAGTACCTCGTTCATTGGGAGGGTTATGGTCCTGAGGAGAGGATGTGGGTCCCAGTGGCGAATATTAAGGCCACTCGTCTCATCAGGGCTTTCCATAGGTCTCATCCTGAGAAGGTGGGCTCTGAGTGTCCGGAGTCCACCCATAGAGGGAGGGGTACTGTCACCGCCAGTTTTGTGAGAAGGTCTGGCAGACGTTCTTCTCTACCTCTTGTATGATGTTCTTTGTTTTGGTTTTACTTTCTCATCTCCTTTCCTTCTGCCAGGTGTCACTTATTTAGACTCATCCTCTTCCTTTATATTCCCTCCCATACTGCCTCACTTTGCGGTTTATACTACTTCCTGGATGAAGTGTTCACTGCTGGAGGCTGCTTCTGCTGTTTGCTCATATAAGTCATTTACTTTATTGTGTTTCCTTGCTGGCTTGATTCTAGGTGACCCTGACTCCGTCCGTATTAAGTGCAGGGAGCCGGTGGTCGTGTCCCCTCACTATTATAGGGTTTTTAGGTGTCGCACAGTCTTAGGTACGTGGGAATGCAATCGTCTACCATAAAGACCCTTGCATGCGCGTAGCAGTCAGGGAGAGCTCTTAGGGTTTTATAGGGCTCACCTATATGCTCCTTAGTTTGGGATCAAGCCAGTCACTCGTTTATTTATAAGTTCCAGCTATCTGCAACTTCATCCGTGACAGTACTGGAATATGAAAATTCATATCTTTATTTTTATGTGTGTCACCTTCATTTGTTTCATTCTCCCGTGTCTTATTACTCGTGTCAGAATACGTGAATTTCTTCTTCTGTGCATTCCCATTATTATTATAACTAAATTTCTTTATTTTCTTATCTATAATCTCCTGTTCCACTTCATCTATATTTTTACACAGTCTAGATTGCCACATATTGAACTCATCATTCTTAGGTAATTTCTCGACCGAACCTTTTTGCCTGCATTAAGGTTTTATGATATTTTATGGTGAATTCATGTCAGGTTTTGAATCGATACCAGGTTTTGGAGATGACCGAATTCCCTATAAATATGACCGAACTTTTAATTTCATTTATTTTAGTTGTAGTCTCTTCTAAAATTTCTGACCTCCTTTTAATAATTAAATTAATTAGTGTTATTGAGTGTTGATGTAACAACCTATCCCTTTCTTCAATAAAGCTTGGTTCCCATAAATCTTGGGCTGGTGTCAAAGTTAGACCTTTTGGGATGTTGTCACATTCTATATATCTCTTCAATGTTTTAATTTCCCCCCTTTGTCTTAACTGTCTGATCAATAAACCTTCCAAATCTCTAAAAATGTCTCTCATAGACACTTCACTGTCCATTTAGTTATTTCATAATGGACTAAATGTGAATTTGTCTACTTTTAATCGTTTATTTTCGATATGGTTCCAAATATCCATGGTACTTGCCAATCGGGGTGAGAACAAAAGCACTGAATGGAGATGACCGAATTCCCTATAAATATGGGGCAAAACGCGTTTGGTACCACCGACCCCCGATTTCGAGAAAGCAGGACTTCGAATTACAGACATCAGATTTTTCATCTTCTTTTTCATCACAGCATACGCGAATATTTACTAAGGAAATAATACAGGGTTACCATTAGAGATGTCGCGAACATAAAAATTTTCTTTCGCGAACGGCGAACGCGAACTTACGCGAATGTTTCGCGAACGGGCGAACCGGGCGAACCACCATAGACTTTAATAGACAGGCGAATTTTAAAACTCACAAAGACTCTTTCTGGCCACAATAGTGATGGAAAAGTTGTTTCAAGGGGACTAACACCTGGACTGTGGCATGCCGGAGGGGGATCCATGGCAAAACTCCCATGGAAAATTACGTAGTTGACGCAGAGTGTGGTAAATTGACTTCGCAATGCGATTAATATAACCTGCATTAATCGCATTGCGAATTCAACTTAGAGCTAAGTTCCTAATGGTTGTATTGCTAGAATTGACAAATATAACGAATATAGCACTATATTCTCAATCTTCGTTATATTCTAGCAATACAACCATTAGGAACCCAGCTCTAAGTTGAATTCGCAATGCGATTAATATAACGTGTATTAATCGCATTGCGATTACAACTTGGATCTGAGTTCCTAATAGTTGTATTGCTAGAATTGACGAATATAACGAATATAGCACTATATTCTCAATCTTCGTTATATTCTAGCAATACAACCATTAGGAACCCAGCTCTAAGTTGAATTCGCAATGCGATTAATATAACCTGTATTAATCACATTGCGATTACAACTTAGATCTGAGTTCCTAATGGTTGTATTGCTAGAATTGACGAATATAACGAATATAGAACTATATTCTCAATCTTCGTTATATTCTAGCAATACAACCATTAGGAACCCAGCTCTAAGTTGAATTCGCAATGCGATTAATATAACCTGTATTAATCGCATTGCGATTACAACTTAGTCAAATTTGTGACACTGCAGCTTCAGAATGAATCTAAGATGGATGCTGTCCTTGCTTTTTGATAGGAGGTGGGAGGGTCTGGGAGGGAAGGTATGCTGATTGGCTGGAATGTGTCTGCTGACGGTTAGGTACAGGGTCAAAGTTTGCTCAATGATGATGTATAGGGGGCGGACCAAACATCGCATATGTTCGCCCGCCGTGGCGAACGCGAACAAGCTATGTTCGCCAGCAACTGTTCGCCGGCGAATAGTTCGGGACATCTCTAGTGTCACAGCCAGACAGCTGAGAAGCGCTCACAGGAGCTTCTCAGATCCTCCTCCTTGAATTTCTTTGTTTTGGTTTAGTTTCTCATCTCGTTAGTCTATCTCAGCTGTCATGCAGTTGGACTGATTGCTACCCTTTAAGTTCCTCCCCATAATGCAGTAGTGTGCGGCTGATACAACTTCCTGGAGTGTGTGTGCATGCTGTTCCCAGTTCCCAGTTCCCAGTCCTCAGTCGTCAGTCGTCTGCAAGATAAGTGCTGTTTATGTATTTATGATTTTGTCTTTTCTGGATCCAGGTGACCCTGACTCCCTCCGTGTCAGTGTAGGGAGCCGGTGGTCGTGTCCCTTCACTATTGTAGGGTCTTCAGGTAATAGATAGCCGAGGAACGTGGATATGCGGCCATCCACTTTTGAGGTGTTCGCATAGGCTGAGCAGTGAGGGAGAGCGGCAGGTCTATTGCAGGGGTCTCTCTTTGTTCCTTAGTTGTGGATCCAGAGAGACATTGTTTATATGGTATTGTCTTGTTTCCTGTACACCATCCGTGACATTATCAGCCGCCAAAACCATCTCAAGCATGGATCCGGTTTCACTTTTGGCTGAACGCCTCCAGGGTCTTTCATTGGAGGTAGCTGATCTCCGTAGGATTTTTTCTCAGTTTCAAGTGACCGGTTCAGCTTGCGTTCATGGAGTTTGTGCTGAGCCCAAGATCTCGCTCCCGGATACGTTCTCTGGGGGTAGTGAGAATTTTGTGCGTTTTAAAGAGGCTTGCAAACTCCATTTTCGCCTTCTTCCCCATTCTTCTGGTGATGAAGAACGGAGGGTGGGGATCATTGTATCGCTGCTCAGGGGTAACGCTCAGTCTTGGGCCTTTTTGCTACCGGAGGGGGCACGGCCCCTCCGCTCAGTGGATGAATTCTTTTTAGCCCTGGGTCAGATATATGATGATCCAGATCGTATTGCTCTGGCTGAGTCTAGACTACGTCTGTTATGCCAGGGTAAACAATCCGCAGAGATATACTGCTCAGAATTTCGGAGATGGGCAGCTGATACTGGTTGGAATGATGCTGCCATGGTCTTTCAGAGGGATTGAAAGATGCATTTTCCTTTCATGAGAGGCCTATCTCCTTGGACTCTGCTATGTCTCAGGCTGTTCGTATTGACAGGCGTCTTAGAGAGAGACGAGAGATCTCTCCTTCCTGTCCTACTCAGTCCCGGAACAGTGCAGCGGTCTCATTCTGTGCGCAGGAGTCTCAGTCGCTGTCAGCCCCTTCTGAGCAGGAGCCCATGCAGCTGGGGTTGATTGCCTCTGACAATAGAAGATTCAGCCCGCAGGGGAGGGTTTGTTTTTGTTGTGGAGGTATAAATCATCTGGCAAATGTTTGTCCCTCTAGGAGATTCAGGCAGTTTTCTGGGAGTAATAAAGAGACAAAAAGGAAAAAATCTTTAAAAAATGTTCCATCTGTTACTATTGGCAGGGTTAAGGCGGAAATTGAAGGTTTTCCGTTTGCTTGTAGTTCCCGTTTTGTCCTGCCTGCTAGGGTGGCGCTAGAGAGAAAGAGCATTTTTTGTGAGATTTTTGTGGATAGTGGAGCAGCTGTCAACCTCATTGATAATCAATTTGCAATAACTCATGGTTTCCAGGTATGCACTTTGGGAAAGGATATTCCTGTTTTTGCTATTGATTCCGCTCCACTTTCTCAGAAATCATTAAAGGGCATAGTTCACAATATCCGTTTAATTGTGAGTGATGCTCATGTTGAGGATGTGTCATGTTTCGTCCTTAGCGGTTTGCCTACTCCTCTAGTGTTGGGGCTACCCTGGCTCACTAAACATAACCCCACCATTGATTGGCAAGCGAGGCAAATAAATGGTTGGAGTAACTTTTGCAGAGAGAATTGCCTCATAACATCTGTTTCTGAGGTTTCTACTAAGACTGTACCACCTTTCCTCTCTGAATTTTTGGATGTCTTCTCTGAGAGTGGAGTTCAGGGTTTACCTCCGCACAGGGAGTATGATTGCCCTATTAATCTCATCCCAGGCGCCAAGCTGCCTAAATCTCGTTTATACAATCTCTCCCAACCTGAGAGGGTCGCTAAGCGGGCTTATATCTCTGAGAGTCTGAGAAAAGGACACATACGACCCTCGAAGTTACCTGTTGCCGCTGGTTTTTTCTTTGTTAAGAAAAAAGATGGTTCTTTAAGACCTTGTCTGGATTTCAGGGAGCTGAACAGTATCACTATTCGTGATCCTTATCCGCTTCCTCTGATCCCGGACCTGTTTAACCAGGTTGTTGGGGCTAAAGTCTTTTCCAAATTAGACCTAAGAGGGGCATACAACCTGGTTAGGGTCAGAGAAGGAGACGAATGGAAGACGGCTTTCAATACCCCTGAGGGCCATTTTGAGAATTTGGTTATGCCTTTTGGTTTGATGAATGCCCCAGCCGTTTTTCAGCATTTCGTCAACAGCATTTTTTATCATTTAATGGGAAAATTTGTATTAGTGTATTTGGATGACATTTTGATTTTTTCTCCTGATTTCAAGACTCATAAGGAACACTTACGTCAGGTCTTGCTCATCCTGCGGGAGAATAAATTATACGCGAAACTGGAAAAATGTGTGTTTGCGGTTCCAGAAATCCAATTTCTGGGGTTTCTTGTCTCCGCTTCTGGTTTTCGCATGGACCCCGAGAAGGTCCGCGCTGTGCTTGAGTGGGAGCTTCCTGAGAATCAGAAGGCGCTGATGCGTTTTTTGGGCTTTGCCAATTATTACAGGAAATTTATTTTGAATTATTCCTCTGTTGTTAAACCACTCACTGATATGACCAGAAAGGGGGTAGATTTTTCTTCCTGGTCGGTAGAGGCGCGTAAGGCCTTTTCTAATATCAAGGAGAGTTTTGCTTCCGCTCCCATCCTAGTACAACCTGATATTTCGTTACCCTTCATAGATGAGGTTGATGCTTCTGAGGTAGGGGTGGGTGAGGTCTTGTCTCAGGGTTCCTCTCCTGCCAAATGGCAACCGTGTGCCTTTTTCTCAAAGAAACTCTCCTCCGCAGAGAGAAATTATGATGTGGGAGATAGGGAATTGTTGGCCATCAAGTTGGCTTTTGAGGAATGGCGCCATTGTCTAGAGGGAGCCAGACACCCTATTACCGTGTTTACTGACCATAAAAATCTGGCCTACTTGGAGTCAGCCAAGCGTCTGAACCCGAGACAGGCCAGATGGTCTTTGTTCTTTTCAAGGTTTAATTTTGTTGTTACGTTCCGCCCTGGGGTTAAGAATGTGAAGGCAGATGCCCTGTCACGTTGTTTTCCGGGAGGTGGGAATTTTGAAGACCCGGGTCCCATTTTGGCTGAAGGTGTGGTGGTCTCTGCTCTTTTTCCTGAATTGGAGGCAGAGGTGCAGGCAGCCCAGTCAGAAGCTCCTGATCTTTGTCCTCCTGGGAGGTTGTTTGTGCCTCTCGCTTTGAGACACAAGATTTTTAAAGAACACCACGACACGGTCCTTGCTGGGCACCTGGGGGCAAGAGCCACACTGGATCTCATCGCTCGGAGATTCTGGTGGCCTGCGCTTCGTAAGTCGGTTGAGGGTTTTGTGGCAGCTTGCGAGACTTGCGCTCGTGCCAAGGTCCCTCATTCACGGCCATCAGGTCCTCTCCTTCCTTTGCCCATTCCTTCCCGTCCTTGGACACATCTGTCCATGGACTTCATAACGGACTTGCCTCGTTCCTCGGGGAAGTCTGTGATTCTGGTGGTGGTGGACCGTTTTAGCAAAATGGTGCATTTTATCCCTTTTCCTGGTTTGCCCAATGCTAAGACGCTGGCGCAGGCATTTATTGACCACATTGTCAAATTGCATGGGATTCCTTCAGACATAGTCTCTGATAGGGGCACGCAGTTTGTTTCCAGATTCTGGAAGGCTTTCGTTTCTCGCTTGGGGGTTCGGTTGTCATTCTCTTCTGCTTTCCATCCGCAGTCGAATGGCCAGACAGAGCGCGTCAATCAGAATCTGGAGACATATCTGCGCTGTTTTGTGGCGGAGAATCAGGAGGATTGGTGTTCTTTTTTGTCCCTTGCTGAGTTTGCTTTAAATAACCATCGTCAGGAGTCCTCTGATAAGTCACCATTTTTTGGTGCATATGGGTTCCATCCGCAGTTTGGGACTTTCTCGGGAGAGGGCTCTTCTGGTTTGCCTGATGAGGACAGATTCTCCTCGTCTTTGTCATCTATTTAGCAAAAGATTCAGGATAATCTAAAGAGCATGAGTGAGAGATATAAGCATGTGGCGGATAAGAGACGTGTGCCTGGTCCGGACCTGAATGTTGGTAATCTGGTGTGATTGTCTACCAAGAATATCAAATTGAAGGTTCCCTCCTGGAAGTTGGGTCCTAGGTTTATTGGGCCTTACAAGATCCTGTCTGTCATCAATCCTGTTGCCTACCGTCTTGATCTTCCTCAGACTTGGAAGATCCATAATGTTTTTCATAAGTCCTTATTGAAACCTTATGTTCAACCTATTGTACCCTCGACTTTGCCTCCTCCGATTATGGTTGATGGAAATCTTGAATTTCAGGTGTCTAGGATTGTGGATTCTCGTCTTGTCCGCGGTTCCCTCCAGTACCTCGTTCATTGGTAGGGTTATGGTCCTGAGGAGAGGATGTGGGTCCCAGTGACGGACATTAAGGCCTCTCGTCTCATCAGGGCTTTCCATAGGGCTTCTCAGATCCTCCTCCTTGAATTTCTTTGTTTTGGTTTAGTTTCTCATCTCGTTAGTCTATCTCAGCTGTCATGCAGTTGGACTGATTGCTACCCTTTAAGTTCCTCCCCATAATGCAGTAGTGTGCGGCTGATACAACTTCCTGGAGTGTGTGTGCATGCTGTTCCCAGTTCCCAGTCCTCAGTCGTCAGTCGTCTGCAAGATAAGTGCTGTTTATGTATTTATGATTTTGTCTTTTCTGGATCCAGGTGACCCTGACTCCCTCCATGTCAGTGTAGGGAGCCGGTGGTCGTGTCCCTTCACTATTGTAGGGTCTTCAGGTAATAGATAGCCGAGGAACGTGGATATGCGGCCATCCACCTTTGGGGTGTTCGCATAGGCTGAGCAGTGAGGGAGAGCGGCAGGTCTATTGCAGGGGTCTCCCTTTGTTCCTTTATTTGTGGATCCAGAGAGACATTGTTTATATGGTATTGTCTTGTTTCCTGTACACCATCCGTGACATCTAGTTACCATCAGTTACAAGCTGTAAGAGATCGAACCACCCGCCCACGTGAGGATGTCATCAGTTACGAGGTAAACCGACATCAATACACGTCTGCAGGTCAGTGTGTGATGCGAATTAGCACGGTACAGACGAAGGGTGAGATCGCGGACACGTAAGTGTAAAAATTACCATTACAGCACTAGTGTCTCAGGACGAACGGCATATACACGGCATATATATATATATAATACCCCTGTAGGATTTCTGCGGTTTAAACTGACTTTGGATATAATTTATTTGAGTGGAAAAGTTTTGGGCCTGTGTAGCGGGACGCCCCACACGTGCTATGAGATTTGGTCCTCAAACCATAAAAACAGTTGGATTTTAGTTCTCCTCATAAGAGACTATATGGAAAATTAATTCTTGCCCAGGACTATTTGTTATCGATTTTTGTCGATTTTATATCCGATTTATAGACTGACACTTGTCTATATGCGAATTCTGAATGTTATTGTATGGAATTTTATTGTTGTTATTTGTCCATTGAACATTAACCACCTCAGCCCCTACAGCTTAAACACCCTGAAAGACCAGGCCACTTTTTACACTTCTGACCTACACTACTTTTACCGTTTATTGCTCAGTCATGCAACTTACCACCAAAATGAATTTTACCTCCTTTTCTTCTCACTAATAGAGCTTTCATTTGGTGGCATTTCATTGCTGCTGACATTTTTACTTTTTTTGTTATTAATCGAAATTTAACTATTTTTTTGCAAAAAAATGACATTTTTCACTTTCAGTTGTAAAATTTTGCAAAAAAAAACGACATCCATATATAAATTTTTCTCTAAATTTATTGTTCTACATGTCTTTGATAAAAAAAAAAGGTTTGGGTAAAAAAAAAAAATGGTTTGGGTAAAAGTTATAGCGTTTACAAACTATGGTACAAAAATGTGAATTTCCGCTTTTTGAAGCAGCTCTGACTTTCTGAGCACCTGTCATGTTTCCTGAGGTTCTACAATGGCCAGACAGTACAAACACCCCACAAATGACCCCATTTCGGAAAGAAGACACCCTAAGATATTCGCTGATGGGCATAGTGAGTTCATAGAACTTTTTATTTTTTGTCACAAGTTAGCGGAAAATGATGATTTTATTTATTTTATTTTTTTCTTACAAAGTCTCATATTCCACTAACTTGTGACAAAAAATAAAAAGTTCTATGAACTCACTATGCCCCTCAGCCAATACCTTGGGGTGTCTTCTTTCCAAAATGGGGTCACTTGTGGGGTAGCTATACTGCCCTGGCATTCTAGGGGCCCAAATGTGTGGTAAGGAGTTTGAAATTTAATTCTGTAATAAATGGCCGGTGAAATCCGAAAGGTGCTCTTTGGAATGTGGGCCCCTTTGCCCACCTAGGCTGCAAAAAAGTGTCACACCTGTGGTATCTCCGTATTCAGGAGAAGTTGGGGAATGTGTTTTGGGGTGTCATTTTACATATACCCATGCTGGGTGAGATAAATATCTTGGTCAAATGCCAACTTTGTATAAAAAAATGGGAAAAGTTGTCTTTTGCCAAGATATTTCTCTCACCCAGCATGGATATATGTAAAATGACACCCCAAAACACATTCCCCAACTTCTCCTGAATACGGAGATACCACATGTGTGACACTTTTTTTGCAGCCTAGGTGGGCAAAGGGGCCCATATTCCAAAGAGCACCTTTCGGATTTCACTGGTCATGTTTTACAGAATTTGATTTCAAACTCCTTACCACACATTTGGGCCCCTAGAATGCCAGGGCAGTATAACTACCCCACAAGTGACCCCATTTTGGAAAGAAGACACCCCAAGGTATTCGCTGATGGGCATAGTGAGTTCATAGAAGTTTTTATTTTTTGTCACAAGTTAGTGGAATATGAGACTTTGTAAGGAAAAAAATAAATAAAAATCATCATTTTCCACTAACTTGTGACAAAAAATAAAACATTTTAGGAACTCGCCATGCCCCTCACAGAATACCTTGGGGTGTCTTCTTTCCAAACTGGGGTCACTTGTGGGGTAGTTATACTGCCCTGGCATTCTAGGGGCCCAAATGTGTGGTAAGTAGGTAAATGACCTGTGAAATCCGAAAGGTGCTCTTTGGAATGTGGGCCCCTTTGCCCACCTAGGCTGCAAAAAAGTGTCACACATGTGGTATCTCCGTATTGAGGAGAAGTTGGGGAATGTGTTTTGGGGTGTCATTTTACATATACCCATGCTGGGTGAGAGAAATATCTTGGCAAAAGACAACTTTTCCTATTTTTTTATACAAAGTTGGCATTTGACCAAGATATTTATCTCACCCAGCATGGGTATATGTAAAATGACACCCCAAAACACATTCCCCAACTTCTCCTGAATACGGAGATACCACATGTGTGACACTTTTTTGCAGCCTAGGTGGGCAAAGGGGCCCAAATTCCTTTTAGGAGGGCATTTTTAGACATTTGGATACCAGACTTCTTCTCACGCTTTGGGGCCCCTAAAATGTATAAATACCCCACATGTGACCCCATTTTGGAAAGAAGACACCCCAAGGTATTCAATGAGGGGCATGGCGAGTTCATATAAAAAAAAAAATTTGCCACAAGTTAGCGGAAATTGATTTTTTTGATTTTTTTCTCACAAAGTCTCCCTTTCCGCTAACTTGGGACAAAAATTTCAATCTTTCATGGACTCAATATGCCCCTCAGCGAATACCTTGGGGTGTCTTCTTTCCAAAATGGTTTTATTTGTGGGGTGTTTGTACTGCCCGGGCATTTGAGGGTCTCCGCAATCATTACATGTATGCCCAGCATTAGGAGTTTCTGCTATTCTCCTTATATTGAGCATACGGGTAATGAGATTTTTTTTTTTCGTTCAGCCTCTGGGCTGAAAGAAAAAAATGAACGGCACAGATTTCTTCATTCGCATCGATCAATGTGGATGAAAAAATCTCTGCCAAAAAAAGAAAAAGGAGGGGAAAGGCGTCTGCCAGGACATAGGAGCTCCGCCCAACATCCATACCCACTTAGCTCGTATGCCCTGGCAAACCAGATTTCTCCATTCACATCAATCACATGTCGATGAATAAATCATTGCCGGGATTTTTTTTTTTTATATATATACAAAGTGTTTGCCAAAGTATTTGAACACCGCCATCTCCTCAGCTCATATGCCTCGGCAAACGTATCTTTTACTGCAGAGGAGAAATCTCGTCTTGCAGCGCCGCATACACCGACTTGCGTGTAATCTGACAGCAGCGCAATGCTTCTGTCAGAATGCACATCAGTGCTGCAGCTAGTTGATCGGTTGGTCCACCTGGAAGGTAAAAAAAACAAAACAAAAAAGAAAAAACCAGGCCGCAACGCAATAAATTTATTAACTTTAGAACAGAACATATTAACTTTTTTTAACTTTTTTACTTACCGGTAATTTTTTTTTTGTTTAGTTTTTTTTACCTTTATAGAGCAAACCTCTCCTTCCCCATGGGACAATGTGCAAAGCGCAAATCGCCCAAAGATGTGGCGAAGTACGTTATGCACTTTATCCCAGGTGAAAGGAGAGGTTTGCAGCAGCTGTGAGTAAAAGGGCCCTAATAGCCCTGTGTGCCTGTCCTGTGAGATGCAATCCCTATGCTAGGTGTACTTCCGGAAACACTCTCCTAAGCATAGGGCAGGGTGGTCAGGACAGTCAGGACAGAAATAGCGGGTGTCACGCCTTATTCCACTCCTGCTACAGACACAACATTTTTTTCGGGGTGGCGGTTGGGTTGAGGTACCAGCAACGACACTGGTGAAATGTCGCTCGTGTAGATGGCTAACTACACTGGTGGATGGGGCCACGGAACCTTCTGGATACAGGAGGTTCTCGATGATCTCTTCCTGGAATTTGAGGAAGGATCGTGTTCTCCCAGCCTTACTGTAGAGAACAAAACTATTATACAGAGCCAATTGAATTAAATATACAGACACCTTCTTATACCAGCGTCTGGTGCGTCGGGAAACTAAATAGGGAGCCAACATCTGGTCATTGAAGTCCACCCCTCCCATGAGCGCATTATAGTCGTGGACTGAGAGGGGCTTTTCAATGACACGGGTTGCCCTTTCAATTTGGATTGTCGTGTCTGCGTGAATGGAGGAGAGCATGTAAACGTCACGCTTGTCTCTCCATTTCACCGCGAGCAGTTCTTCATTACACAAGGCAGCCCTCTCTCCCCTTGCAAGATGGGTGGTAACGAGCCGTTGGGGGAAGCCCACGCGACTAGTTCGCGCGGTGCCACAGGCGCAATTCCGTTCTAGAAACAAATGCCTAAAGAGGGCCACACTTGTGTAAAAATTGTCCACATAAAGATGGTACCCCTTGCCGAATAAGGGTGCCACCAAGTCCCAGACTGTCTTCCCACTGCTCCCCAGGTAGTCAGGGCAACCGACCGGCTCCAGGGTCTGATCTTTTCCCTCATAGATCCGAAATTTGTGGGTATAGCCTGTGGCCCTTTCACAGAGCTTATACAATTTGACCCCATACCGGGCACGCTTGCTTGGGATGTATTGTTTGAAGCCAAGGCGCCCGGTAAAATGTATTAGGGACTCGTCTACGCAGATGTTTTGCTCAGGGGTATACAAATCTGCAAATTTCTGGTTGAAATGGTCTATGAGAGGCCGAATATTGTGGAGCCGGTCAAAAGCTGGGTGGCCTCTGGGACGGGAGGTGGTGTTGTCGCTAAAATGCAGAAAACGCAGGATGGTCTCAAATCGTGTCCTGGACATAGCAGCAAAGAACATGGGCATGTGAAGAATTGGGTTCGTGGACCAATATGACCGCAATTCATGCTTTTTAGTTAGACCCATGTTGAGGAGAAGGCCCAGAAAAATTTTAAGTTCGGAAACTTGGACTGGTTTCCACCGGAAAGGCTGGGCATAATAGCTTCCCGGGTTTGCGGTTATAAATTGTGTGGCATACCGGTTTGTCTCTGCCACGACTAAGTCCAAGAGCTCCGCAGTCAAGAACAGCTCAAAAAATCCCAGGGCCGAACCGATCTGAGCTGTCTCAACCCGAACTCCAGACTGGGCGGTGAAAGGGGGAACTACTGGTGCGGCTGAAGTTGGTGACTGCCAATCAGGGTTTGCCAGCACCTCAGGGATTCTAGGGGCTCTACGGGCCTGTCTGTGCGGTGGCTGCGACGGGGTAACTACTGCACGTGCCACCGTACCAGCTTCAACTGCCCTTCTGGTGCTCGCTACTTCACCATGTTGTACGGCAGTGCTGGTACTAGGTCCAGGAAGGGCTGCGCTGCTGGTGTATGACTCACCACGTGATCCGGCAGCGACAGCCCCACTCTGCTGCTCTTGAAGCGGATCCTGCGCAACCTGTGGTCTAGCGACACGGGGCCGGGTACGCCTGGTTCTATCAGGGACCTCCACCTCCTCATCCGATCTTTGGGTCAGAGAGCCACTGCTTTCTACAGGTTCATATTCTGACCCGCTAGATTCGTCAGATGAGGGTTCCCATTCCTCATCCGACTGGGTCAGAATCCTGTAGGCCTCTTCAGAAGAATACCCCCTGTTTGACATTTTGGACTACTAAATTTAGGGGTATTCCCTGAGACTACCCAAGAAAAAAAGCAAGGCTGTCTTACAAAGGGGAGGCTAGCGAAGTACCGGAGGCCGCTGCGGTTGATAAAAAATATCAAAACTGATTTTTTTTATCGCCGCAGTGCGTGTAAAGTGAATGTGCAGTGATCAAAAAATAATAATTTTTTGTCACTGCGGTGGGGCGGGCGTGGGTGAACGCACGTGTGGGCGACCGATCAGGCCTGATCGGGCAAACACTGCGTTTTGGGTGGAGGGCGAGCTAAGGTGACACTAATACAATTATAGATCTGACCGTGATCAGTTTTGATCACTTACAGATACTATAAAAGTACAAATGCTGATTAGCGATACGCTAATCAGCGAATAAAAGTGACTGCGGTGCGGTGGGCTGGGCGCTAACTGACACTAACTACCTAACCAAGGGGCCTAAACTAATCCTAAAACCTAACAGCCAATACTAGTGAAAAAAAAAAAGTGACAGTTTACACTGATCACTTTTTGTCTTTCACTAAGTGATTGACAGGGGGCGATCAAGGGGTTAATTTGGATGATGGGGGTGATGGAAGGTGATCTGGGGCTAAGGACAGTGTTTGGTGGGTACTCACAGTGAAGTCTGCTCCTCTGCTGGATCCAACCGACAAAAAGGACCAGCAGAGGAGCAGAGAAGCCATATAACAGATCATATTTACTAATATGATCTGTCATATGGCTTGTGATTCGATTTTTTAAAAATCAGCAACCTGCCAGCGATGATCATTGGCTGGCAGGTTGCTGATGCAAATCTCCTCGAACTTTTGCCGGCCCGCGATGCGCATGCGCGGGCCGGCTGTGACCGAAATCTCGCGTCTCGCGAGAGGACGCGCCGGCGCGTCCAGGCGGAATGAAACAACCACCTCCAGGACGCGTCGCTGCGTTCGGCGGTCCGGAGGTGGTTAAATTATATTGTTTGGTTCCAAGTATTAGTGAGTGCCCAGCTTGTTGTATACCTATATAGCTGTGAGCCTATATAGCTGTGAGCACCACTGTTCCATGGTCTGACACCTTGGTGCAGCCTTATTGTATTCTTTATTCAAATATAAAAAGTTATGGCTGTCAGAAAGTGGCGATACAAATAAAATTTAGATATTTATTTAAAGGTTTTAATTTTTTTTTAAGTGGCAAAACAAAAATTACCTATACAAGTTTTGTATCACTGTATTTGTATTGAGCCGCAAAATAAGAACATCATGTTATTGTTAGCTCACAGTGAACACCATGATGTTAAAACCTCAAAAACTTTGGCAGAATTGTGTTTGTTTGTTTTTTCAATTTAATCCCACAAACAATTATTTTCCTGTTTTCCAATAACAGACATGGTAAATTAAATGGTCTCCTTAAGAAATACATCTCATCCCACAAAAATTAAGCCCTCATATGGCTATATGAATGGAAAATTAAAAAAGTTATGGCATTGGGGAGGAAAAAGCAAAATTGCAAAACCAAAAATGGGCCCTGTACTTAAGGGGTTAAAATGTTTTTAAAGGCACAGAATTGATCACCAAATTAATTCACCAAAGTATCGTGTGACTTCGGCTTAAACTAATTTTGCTTCCAGGAAGGCAATACATTTTAATGCTGTACAGAGACAGATATCCATACAACATTGAAATGAAGTGTTTGAACGAATCGACTTCAGATCTATGATTTGAAGCTCAATTCACTCAACATTAATTGTCAGCATCACCACCACCTACTTTTCTCAGACTGTGATATGTCATGGGTGTGGCATACTGAGCATGAGTGCTTGACCTGTGTTCTGGGGACTCAGAGCTCCCCCTTATTCAAACAAATAAGTTTTCCTTCTTTCCCTCTCCATCTTCCTGTCACGGCCTATGGTGTGTGCTGTGACACTGTTGCTACACTTGCGGTTGCCCGTGGCAACGTGTTGCTGTGTGTGCATGCGGTGGCAGTGTCTCGGCCTTCTGGGTGATTGCCGTGACATGGTTGCCATGCATGTTGTTGCCTGCGGCAACGTGTAGCTTTCTATGCTTGTGTGTGCACTTCCCCTTTAAGTGGCTTCCATCCCTTGTCTGGTGTTGGAAGGGTTAACTCCCTTCCTAGTGTTTTGTTAACACTGGGTTTATGTGTGTGTGGGTGTGGCTGCTTGGGCTATTTAGCCTCTGCTGGATGCCTGAAGCTGGGGGGTACTCCAGCCATGGTGTATGCTGGAGCTATCTTCCTGGCTTGTTCCATCTGTCCAGTGAGGGCCACCCTTGTGGTCATTGATGTTCTTATGGTGTCTCACGTTTATTGCAGCTATGGCTGTCCTGGGTTCCTGTGTGGTTTGTGGTGTGTGCTGTGTCCTTTTAATGTTGGTGTGGACACCAGCACTTGTGCACAGGTTCCAGTCAGTGTGTCTGTGGCGGGTAAGTGTGTTACTGGCTTCACTTACCTGCCATCTCCTTATAGCTGTATGTGTTCCCCTCTCCTTGCAGCCTGGCCTCAGATAGAGACTCCTGTTCCTCCCTGACTGGGATGAACAGGTTGTCTCTCCCCTGCTCCTAAGTGAGGGATGACCAGGGCGACTTAGGGTTTCTAGGAATCCTGAGTATGAGTCGTCCTACCATCGGGGTCCGCTCATACAGTGAGGGGTCAGGGAGAGAATTAGGGATGCGGTAGGAGGTGACCTGCTCCCTTATTACTCCTTTTGGCCAGGCTGATCCCCCTTTACCCTCTAACACCACACGGTGGGGGTTTTCCCCCACTCCCCGCCGTGACACTTCCCCCACATCCTAAACCAGACCACTGCCATAAACTTCTTAGTCCCTGACCCAGAGGTGACAACAATCACTGGCCTCCTCGACACTTTATATAAACCTGCCTGTATAGTGGACAGCTTCAAAGGGGTTTATTACTTTATGATAGGGGCACGCTTCCGGAGGGTGGGGGCAAGCTGCTCTCCATGCCTCGCTGTCATTGGGAAAATCCAAAAATCTTACTCCGGTCATACTCGAAAATACAGCTCAATAGAGATTATTGAGGTTTGCCATTTTAACGGTCAGGAGGTGACGGTGCCACACATACCAAAAACCACCCACTTATGTTAAATCCTGGCTCAGAAAATCAGTTCTTCTGATTGGGGTCATGTGGACACCCCGTGTTTGGTACCCCTGTGACCCCAATACTGAGAGCTGAAAAATTAGCCCACAATTATCAGGCAGGCATTCTCCTGTGTAAAGTTATGGGCAGAAATCCATTTTAGACCTTATTTCAGCGTGACTGAACGGTCATAAAAGTCACAGCCAACCCATATGTCACGCCCTAAAGGTGGGTTTACAGACTGCCTGGACCAATTCTTATAAATTGGACAGAGCAGATTGTACTAAGTTCCCCATTTTGAGGCCAATCTGATTGAATGAGGATCTGTGTCTTTCTGTCTTGCCTGGACCTGATAGCTGCAAGTCTCTGTGTGAGTAAAGTAGGCGTCAGTTTTCTTTCATCCTTTTTATTTTAAAAAACTGTTCTGTGTATATTTGTATGCTTCTGTTTTTTATATCTTTAAATTTTTATTAAAACCAATTATTTAACCTAGCACGGGCAATATTTTTTAAGGCAATTAGAGTTCCTAATTTTCAGCTACCTGTTTGCTTTAAAATGCGAATCTCAGAAGTTTATTAGTTGTTAGAAGGAACCGGCAACAATTTGATCTCCCATGCAATCTGGTAGATTGTAGGAAGCAGAGTGATCAAATTCGATAGTGTGGGTAGTGTCAGTACTTGTCCCGATTGATCAGGTACTGCGACCTGGTGAATCGGGCAAGATCCTGACAGATTGGTGGCAGCAGGTGGGATTTAAAGCATTAGTACCGGGTTTAAGCAATTAAACCTTCCACTATCAGCTGGCAGTACGGTGCCAGGGTACAGGTGAGCTAACCGTGCTGAGGTTATTTATTTTGGTTTTGAAGCAGAACATATACAGTCGTGGCCAAAAGTTTTGAGAATGACACAAATATTAGTTTTTACAAAGTTTGCTGCTAAACTGCTTTTAGATCTTTGTTTCAGTTGTTTCTGTGATGTAGTGAAATATAATTACACGCACTTCATACGTTTCAAAGGCTTTTATCGACAATTACATGACATTTATGCAAAGAGTCAGTATTTGCAGTGTTGGCCCTTCTTTTTCAGGACCTCTGCAATTCGACTGGGCATGCTCTCAATCAACTTCTGGGCCAATTCCTGACTGATAGCAACCCATTCTTTCATAATCACTTCTTGGAGTTTGTCAGAATTAGTGGGTTTTTGTTTGTCCACCCGCCTCTTGAGGATTGACCACAAGTTCTCAATGGGATTAAGATCTGGGGAGTTGTCAGGCCATGGACCCAAAATGTCAACGTTTTGGTCCCTGAGCCACTTAGTTATCACTTTTGCCTCCATCGTGCTGGAAAATGCATTGTTCTTTACCAAACTGTTGTTGGATTGTTGGAAGAAGTTGCTGTTGGAGGGTGTTTTGGTACCATTCTTTATTCATGGCTGTGTTTTTGAGCAAAATTGTGACTGAGCTCATTCCCTTGGATGAGAAGCAACCCCACACATGAATGGTCTCAGGATGCTTTACTGTTGGCATGACACAGGACTGATGGTAGCGCACACCTTTTCTTCTTTTTTTCTTCTCCAGACAAGCCTTTTTCCAGATGCCCCAAACAATCGGAAAGAGGCTTCATCGGAGAATATGACTTTGCCCCAGTTCTCAGCAGTCCATTCACCATACTTTCTGCAGAAGATCAATCTTTCCCTGATGTTTTTTTTTGGAGAGAAGTGGCTTCTTTGCTACCCTTCTTGACACCAGGCCATTTTCCAAAAGTCTTCGCCTCACCGTGCGTGCAGATGCGCTCACACCTGCCTGCTGCCATTCCTGAGCAAGCTCTGCACTGGTGGCACTCCGATCCCGCAGCTGAATCCTCTTTAGGAGACAATCCTGCCGCTTGCTGGACTTTCTTGGACGCCCTGAAGCCTTCTTAACAAGAATTGAACCTCTTTCCTTGAAGTTCTTGATGATCCTCTAAATTGTTGATTGAGGTGCAATCTTAGTAGCCACAATATCCTTGCCTGTGAAGCCATTTTTATGCAACGCAATGATGGCTGCACGCGTTTCCTTGCAGGTCACCATGGTTAACAATGGAAGAACAATTATTTCAAGCATCACCCTCCTTTTAACATGTCAAGTCTGCCATTTTAACCCAATCAGCCTGACATAATGATCTCCAGCCTTGTGCTCATCAACATTCTCACCTGAGTTAACAAGACGATTACTGAAATGATCTCAGCAGGTCCTTTAATGACAGCAATGAAATGCAGTGGAAAGTTTTTTTTGGGATTAAGTTCATTTTCATGGCAAAGAAGGACTATGCAATTCATCTGATCACTCTTCATAACATTCTGGAGTATATGCAAATTGCTATTATAAAAACTTAAGCAGCAACTTTTCCAATTTCCAATATTTATGTAATTCTCAAAACTTTTGGCCACAACTGTACATACATGACAGTTTCCCCTACCCCCTTTTGTTTTTCTTTTCTATCTTTTATTTGGGAGAAGTGCAGCATCATGTCCACTTTATACCAGAGGATGACGAAGGAAGCACTTGTCAATCTCTGTCAGCTCAGAGGGATAGATGGAGCGGACCGGACAAAGGACTTCCTTGTATGTGTGCTGCGGGCGGATGATCAAGGGAGGACAGGCATGACAACCCAGCCAGATTGCAGTCCTCCCCAGCTGGTCTGTGAGATAAACCCAAGGCCTGCCTCTCCTGCCAGTGAGAACTCTGACCCCAGCCAATCACAGGTTGCTGAGAGGGTGTTGGTTGTACCCCAAAGGTACCAGGCTCAACTACTTAGAGTAGCTCATGAAGTCCCCTGGTCTGGGCATTTGGGGGTACGGAAAACTAAAGCCAGGCTGGTCTGCCGGTTCTATTGGCCTAACATGGAAATGGACATTGCCAACTATTGTCGTTCCTGTGTTACTTGCCAACGAGTCGGAAAACATGGGGATGTAAGTAAGGCTCCAGTGATCCCTCTGCCCATCATTGATGAGCCCTTCCAGAGGGTGGCAGTGGATATCATCGGACCCTTGGCCATTCCCAGCTCTTCTGGCAAAAGGTTTATACTCACTGTGGTAGACTATGCCACCCGATACCCAGAGGCTGTTGCTTTGTCTTCCATCCGTGCAGACAAAGTGGCAGATGCTCTGTTAGGTATATTTTCTCGCGGAGGGTTCCCACAGGAGATGCTAACTGATCATGGCGGACAATTTATGTCTAACTTGATGCAGTGCTTGTGCAAGAAAATGCAGGTGGAGCATATAGTTGCCAGCCCCTACCATCCGTAAACAAACGGTCTCTGTGAACGCTTTAACGGAACCCTAAAGCAGATGCTTAAGATGTTTGTGGAGACCCAAGGCCAGGACTGGGAACGCTATCTCCCTTACGTGTTGTTCGCATACCGGGAGGTACCCAAGGCATCCACAGGCTTCTCCCCCTTTGAGATTCTGTATGGGAGACGGCAGAAATCCATTTTAGACCAGATTTCAGCGTGACTGAATGGTCATAAAATTCACAGCCAACCCATATGTCACGCCCTAAAGGTAGGTTTACAGACTGCCTGGACCAATTCTTATAAATTGGACAGAGCAGATTGTACTGAGTTCCCAATTTTGAGGCCAATCTGATTGAATGAGGATCCGTGTCTTTCTGTCTTGCCTCAGGACCTGATAGCTGCAAGTCTCTGTGTGAGTAAAGTAGGCATCAGTTTTCTTTCATCCTTTTTATTTTAAAAAACTGTTCTGTGTATATTTGTATGCTTCTGTTTTTTACATCTTTCAATTTTTATTAAAACCATTTATTTAACCTAGCACAGGCAATATTTTTTAAGGCAATTAGAGTTTCTAATTTTCAGCTACCTGTTTGCTTTAAAATGCGAATCTCAGAAGTTTATTAGTTGCTAGAAGGAACCTGCAACAATTTGATCTCCCGTGCAATCTGGTAGATTGTAGGAAGCAGAGTGATCAAATTCGATAGTGTGTGTAGTGTTGTAGTGTCCCACTACGTAAAGGTGGGCACTACTCAAGGGTCAATTGGGTCATGTTGTTCTCCACCTCCTGTGGAATATGGTCATGGTATTTTGTATTACATTATAATGTGTATTTTAATGTTATTTCCTGTGTACCAGGCCTGTCAGGGGTGTAGTTTCTCCTCCCAAGCTGTAGAGGGAGCTAGGGAACCCCCTAGTATATATAGAAAGGTGCAGTCCAGGGAAAGGGGTGTGTGGAGAAGCCAAGATTGACTTCAGCCAGGCAGTAGCTGAGGTCCAGTTTCTAACATGCAGCTAGATAGCCCAAGTTTCTAACCTGCTACCAGGAGAAGAAGTTTCCTACTGAAGTTATCCTGCATCAAGCAAAGTACAGAGCAGTGCTAATTTTATCCAGCCAAGTAGAAAGCTGAAGGGCAGAAGTTTATTGTACAGCAAGAGGATTTATACCAGAGGAAGGTTTCTCTACCCAAGGATAAAGCTATTAGGCATTCGGGCCTTGGAGAAAGTCAGACAGGATTCTGCAGAAAGTACAGCCTTATCTGTGAGTTTATTCCCTCTGAGTTATCTTGCCAGGATTATACCTGCCATTTATGTAAAGCCTGCCTGTTACCAAAGCTACTTCATATGGAACTGTCTGAAACTTGTATATAGTTGAACTGTTCAGTAAAGAGGAATTCTAGTTCACTACAATCTTGTGTACCTCCATTATTCCTCCTAACAAATCGGTGTGCCACCGTTACCGGCACTGGCGTCACGAACTGTAAGGGATCTTGCCACAGGCACGCTAAACTTTCAACACCCAGGGCACCTCACCTATCACCTGGCCTGGTCCCTATATCCAGAGAGTGCCCAAGAGGATCTACGTGCCAGCCTCTCCATCACTGCTGTACGCCTGCCCAAGGTATACTACAAACTGTGAGTACAAAGAGCAACCCTCGGTCTTTTAACTGACCCCCGTGACCTCACATTCGCTCACCCTGCAGGACTGGCGTACCGCAGTGTCAGTACTTGTCCCGATTGACCGTGGGTACTTGATTCCGGTCTGATCAGGTACTGTGACCTGGGGAATCTGGTAAGATCATGACAATGGGCTCCTTGCCCCACTCATTATTCTCACCTCCATATTTTCCCTGAGTACCACTAGCACCTTCCTTAATACCTGTGGGATTGTCTCTTAAGAGGCAAAATGCCATCCCACCAGGAAGGGTTGGTGAAGATAGAATAAATGATTCTATCAGATTTCAAATTAACTGTTATGGAGGAGGAAAGGCAGGAATGCTTTGAACACTGGCTCAAAGGTATGCTGTCAGACTCAGAGATAACATCAACATTATCCTGTGTGGCTGAGATGATGAGTAAAGTTACCTTTACACAAGGTGATTCAGAGCAATGAACGTTTCAATAATTAATCTTTTGACGTGGCGATTATCGTTCACAAAATTGTCATTTTGATCACATATTCTATCTTTTGTAAAGCAGACTATTGCATTTACACAAAGCAAAATCTACCAATTGTTGGTTGTCACTCTATCGTTCGTTGCTTTTATGAATCAGAGAACAGACACCCTGCAACCATTGCTGGAAGAACACAAGCTGGTGATGGGGAATTAGTGGTTAGTCTGGGGAATGTTTTTGTGGCATTCTCTGGGCCCACTTATGCACGTGGAATGTACTCTCAACTGATTTGAGTATGAATCCATCCTTGCAGATCACATACATCCATACATGCTAATATCTCTTCTCTGGGACACATTAGATCTTCCTGCAAGACAATGTGACAGGTCACACAACTAGAAATGTCTGAAATTGGTTGGAAAAGCATGACCAAGACTTCCAAGTACTACCCTGACCCCCCTAATTCCCCAGACTTGAACTTGTTGACAGCAATACATTTCAAAATAAGTTATGACAGGGCCATGTCTACCATTGTGTAGCATCCCCTCTTCTTGTAAACGTCTTGAAATTAAGGACACCAATTGCTGGAATTTTGGGAGAGGAATATTGTCCCATTCAGGGGTGCACCACCAATGAGGCCAGGTAGGCTCAGGCAGCACCAGATAGGGGCATGAGGGGGGCAGCGAAAGGGCTATAGGCAATGAGCGCTTTCATTGTGGCAAAGGGGTTAGTTTAAGAAATTGGCATGGTGGGGGGCGCCATTTCAGTTTTCGCCTCAGGCAGCAGAAAGGCTAGGTGCACCCCTGGTCCCATTCTTGTCTAATGTAGGATTCAAGCAGCTCAACATCCTTTGCCAGATTCTTCATTTCATGATGCGTCAAATGCATGCTGTTTGTCTGGACTGCAGCCAAGACTCAACTGTTATGATACCATGCTGTTGAGTTGGAGGAAGTATGTGGTTTAACATTGTCTTGCTGAAATATGCAAGGCCTTCCCTGAAAGAGATGTTGTTTGGATGGAAACATATGTTCCAAAACTTCTATATACTGTTCTTGTCAAAGGCACTAATGCAACCCCATACTATCACAGATGCAGGCTTTTGAACTGTGTGCTGATAACAAGCTGAATGGTCCCTCACCTCTTGAGTCAGCAGAACAGTGTTTATATTTTCCAAAAAGAGTTTTAAATTTTAATAATTTGACCACAAAACAGTTTTCCATTTTTCCTGTTTATTTTAAATGAACTTTGGCCTAGAGAAGATGGTAGCATCTCTGGAACGCATTGTCATATGGTTTCTTCTTTCTTCTTTGCATGATACAGCTTTAGGGCTCATGCACATGATATTGTTGGCCATTGCCCGTATTCACTTAAATGGGTCCTCAATCTGGAAGGTGTGGTGCGGAACAGAGGCACGGAACCCCACAGAAGCACTACAGAGTGCTGTTTTTCTGCTGTTCTTGTGCACCGCAAAAAATATAACTTGGCAGAGTCTTTCCTACTAAACACTGGTCCATATCTGCCAACTGCTCTCCTTATATACAGTTTATAACTGGACTAGAACCTTCTAGAGGGATGGGTGGAGTTGATAATCACAGCCTAAACAGAAACAATGTTGCAATTTCAGTCTGTCGCAGACTTTTTTAGAGTTTTAATACAAGTGTATGGGAATGACTAAGCAGTTTTCAGACATAAACAACAGAGCTAAACCAGACAGTCAAAAGGTCAATGTCTTTTTTTCTTCCTCCAAAACTTTGCATAATCCCTTATAGAAACTTTGGGAGGTTTCTAGCTTCTCTCTGTATTGGCTAGTTGTGCATTAACCCGTTACACAGTGCAGTGCAGATATAGTGCAATAACAAAAAGTACATTGGGCACTCTCAGATATCGCGACCAATATTGAATTTATTATATATAATAATGAAAATAAGTGCTACCCTATGATGAAGGGTACTGGGCACAGTAAAAAATCACAAGAAAAGTCGAGGACATAAACAATCATCACAATAACAATAAAATCGATAAAATATTCGATAAAGAATCGCTAAGTAAAATCGCTAAATAAAATGCCTATATTAGTTTTCGAACTGTATCAGCATTCAATAGCAGCATTCATAGGTGTAAAATATGTTACATTCGAATCGGAAAGATCGATAGTATTCGATCCAAACTTTAGAACATGAAGATAAAAGTCTAAATCCCATATGAATCATTATGGAAGAACAAGGTTAGTCACTTGGAACTCAAATACAGCTTATAATAAGCTATTCGCCCAAAGATTGTCCTAGCGGCGTCCCGCTATACTGGATTCTCAGCGGCGTCCTGCTGAAACACTTAGCTGTGTGTTCCCAGCACACATAAGCCGGCATACAAAAATCAAACAGTCTTACCATTCGATGAAATGAATGCCCATACGTTGCTCTAGACGTTGGTCTTTCGATACAATCGACCGTAGTCTTGCAAGTTATACAAATTTCTTCCGTCTAGATCCCCACGCCGGTGGCTTGTTTGCACGTGGACCTCGATAGTTGTGCACGATCTTTACTTCGACAAGCTTTAAATCACCTACTGCGCGGCAGACGGTATTGGACGGGCAATCTTATATTAATATTCCATTACACTTGGCAAGTGATCCTTTGGGGGGTTTGAACCAGACGCGTTTCGGGGTATTAGATAACCCCTTCCACCACTGATGAAGGGGTTATCTAATACCCCGAAACGCGTCTGGTTCAAACCCCCCCAAAGGATCACTTGCCAAGTGTAATGGAATATTAATATAAGATTGCCCGTCCAATACCGTCTGCCGCGCAGTAGGTGATTTAAAGCTTGTCGAAGTAAAGATCGTGCACAACTATCGAGGTCCACGTGCAAACAAGTTGCCGGCGTGGGGATCTAGACGGAAGAAATTTGTATAACTCGCAAGACTATGGTCGATTGTATCGAAAGACCAACGTCTAGAGCAACGTATGGGCATTTCGTTTCATCGAATGGTAAGACTGTTCGATTTTTGTATGCCGGCTTATGTGTGTTGGGAATGAGAACACACAGCTAAGTGTTTCAGCGGGACGCCGCTGAGAATCCAGTATAGCGGGACGCCGCTAGGACAATCTTTGGGCGAATAGCTTATTATAAGCTGTATTTGAGTTCCAAGTGACTAACCTTGTTCTTCCAGAGTGAGTCATATGGGATTTAGACTTTTATCTTCATGTTCTAAAGTTTGGATGGAATACTATCGATCTTTCCGATTCGAATGTAACATATTTTACACCTATGAATGCTGCTATTGAATGCTGATACAGTTCGAAAACTAATATAGGCATTTTATTTAGCGATTTTACTTAGCGATTCTTTATCGAATATTTTATCGATTTTATTGTTATTGTGATGATTGTTTATGTCCTTGACTTTTCTTGTGATTTTTAACTGTGCCCAGTACCCTTCATCATAGGGTAGCACTTATTTTCATTATTATATATAATAAATTCAATATTGGTCGCGATATCTGAGAGTGCCCAGTGTACTTTTTGTTCACATTGTCACTTTACTGAATAGATTGGGTGAATCTACTCTACTGAGAGCACCTCTTTTGATCTCTGGCTCATCCTGTGCGTCACATTATTTTATATTTTTTATAGTGCAATAACAGTAAATGAACAGGACATATATAAAAAAAATGCAGTTCAACATTATAAAACAGTATGTGCAAACAACGGCATAAATCAATGTTAACCCTTCCAAGTGGGCTACAGTAGTGAGTTGATGGCTTTGCATAGTAGCAATAGAGGCAAATGTCAACAAACATCCATTGTCCAAAGTACCAGTACTATTTCTTCAGGACACTACATATAGTGCCTATGACATGTTGACTGACATCACAACTATAGTCCCTCATGATTGGCTGAGGCTGACAAGATATTATGGGCAAGCCCACTAGGAAAAGGTCATATGATCCTCCTTCTTCATTTCTCATCTTTCCTGTATTTGGATATGTAAAATGGTGACATCATTTTCACTGATTCAAGCAGGAAGAATTCCAAAAACTTTGGATTCAGAGTTTACTGCAGTTTTGGGGAAATTTGTAAGTAATTCAATTAATTTTGAATATATTCACTCATCTATAGGATTAACTATTTTTTATTACTGCTGAAATGAAGATGTAAAAACACTGAAACAAATATTCATCCCCTGCACCACCTGAGGACCTGCATCATTTATGATGAGGCACAGGCCTTGTCAAAAATTAAGCACGTCCACCAGGAGTCCATGAGCCTAAACTGAAATCTATGCCAGCTCATAGCTCGGCTAGAATTCGGGCATCATCTATGCCAGGAAACTGGTATAAATAATAATGAATGTCAGGGCCAATGGCCATGGCCACATCTTGCCCCACAACTCCCCGGCAAGGATGGCATAGAAATGCAAAAAGGCACAATGGCATTAAAAAAGTTGCAAACTAGCAGTTTGCAACATTTTTACACTAGAATTTAGGTGTTAGGAGATAATAAATTTACTGCTATATATTTTTTCATTTAACCACTTCTATGGGCTAAAATGGTACTGATATGGATCTGTTGGAATATGCTGCACAGAAAAATGGCAATTGCATAAAATAGTGCGTATAAAGAAACTTGGAAATGTGAATGAAGCCATTAAAATGTACTGCCATTGTTTTTTTAATAAAAAAGAATTAATACCGATCTGTAATATGGACCAGTGAATGAGCCCAAATACTGCTAAACAGTTGTCATTATGCTTCTGCTATACATCAAGTTTACTTTCTTGTTTATGGCTACATAAGAAAACAGGCATGACTGAGGATGGCTACTGATTTCTCCAGTGGCTAATATACACTAACTGTTCTGTACTTATGGCATAAAATCCACCGGGTATAGAGGAATATTACTATCCAGGATGATTATACTCTCATCTATGATTCTCTCTCTACTGCTAACCTTATGAAACATTTACATTAATATATATTTGATGGCAATGTTGGGTTCAGTGATCCACCAAGTTGTCTTCATCAAATGTTATGTCTCTTGGAGCGATTTGTGAATATGGTCTATGGGAAATGTTCACCAATAACAGGTATTTAGTCTTATCGCATCTTTAAGGGTATCAAGAGAGTAAAGCTTAGCTGAGTAAATAAAGATTAAGCTTTGAATACTGAAAGAAGGATTTTCATCTGAACTTCAGACATTGCCGTAGCTGTTTTGCTGGAAGGAAAACAAGACGCATGCAGTATATTGTCTAACGACTGACAGTGTTAGGTTGGCATGCCTGTCCAAGGATATTCATTAAGCAGCTGGTAAAATTGCTTCCCTTGGCATGGATGATACTAAGAGATGAACATTTGTTTCCAAATATTTATACAGCTCTTGGAGTACAATGCACATTTTTTCAGTTTTAAAGCAGCAATGCTATTGTGGTTACAAAGATGTAATGATGATAGAATGTATTTCTAGATATCCAATCTGTAGTGAATGGTAGGAGTGGTAAAGGGGAACAAGAGAGCAACTACCCGTAGGCAAAATTTATTTCAATAGATGGTGGTTAGCACTAAGCGGTTGTCAGGAATCATTTTATCCAACTCTGTTAAAAAATGAGCTGTCAAAATGTCATAGCTATGACAATTTCCCAGAAAGATACAAGCATTAATCATTTATGACTAGCTACACCACATGGTCCTAAATACATTACAAGGGGTGCAATAAGGGAAGATTCCCTAGATTATTCCCATGGAATTGTTGATGTAGCTGGATGTAATCGTGATGTCCCATAGTTTGATATTTTCAGTTTAGATAGCAAAAAAAGTATTTAAACGCAGTTTTTTTTCATGGATGAATGGGAACACACTAATGATATTCATTATGATCTTAAAACCATATATGAGGGTACATATATGAGGGTACAGAGAACACCTGTATCCTCATAGGAAAAATTATAGTTGGCTCCTCTGGTGTGTGTTTGTGGTCAGGCTTTGCAGTAGGATTTTTTTGGCACTGATTGGTATGCATGCCTCCCCACTCTGAGATGGTGGAAGGAATGAGGTGGACACATTTGAGGCATTAATCTTGGCAGTTATAGAGTACTCACAAGAGGCAACTGGCTTAGTGGTTGCAGTCTTTTAGTGAAACACATCATTTTAATCAGAGGCAATACGTAAACTAGGTACAGTGTTGTTCCAGACAATGTGTGACATTTCCCACCATTAAAAAATGGCCCATGCACACATTTTACCCACAGTAGTGTACTGGTGTTACATAGCAGAATAAGTGACCACCAATAAGTCTTTATTGCAGTCACTAACAGGTCTTAGGCTAGGCTGCCACATTTTTATAAAGGCCTAGTCTAAGCACTGCACTTGTCTCCCATACAGTGGGGCGCAGAAGGCCTGTGAGAGCCAGACTCCTTCTCTATCAGCCGGATCAGCAGAAGCACCGATCCGGGCTGCTAAACCCCTTTGATACCCCGGTCAATAGTGACTGTGGTATCTAAATGATTTGTGTTTCAAAGTGTCCTTGTGGGACTAGTAAGAGGTAAAAATAAAAGTTAAATAGTTTTATGAAATAAAAAAACACCTCCAAGATAAAAAAATTCTCCTTTTTTTCATTGAAAAAATGTTTTTCAATGAAAAAAAAATGCAATAAATAATAGCCCCTCCACATATTTGGTATTGCCACATTTGCAATAACCCGCACTAAACTAATATCATGTAATTTATCCTGAACTGGGAAAGCCATAAGGAAAAACTGTGGCAATTGCTGCTTTTTGCTTATTCACAACTAAAAACGCAGAATAAAAACAATAAAAAAGTGTTTTGCACCCCAAAATGATACCAATAAAAACTACAAGTCGTCCCGCAAAAATCATGCCCTCACACAGCTCTGTATAAAGAAAAAGAAAAATCTTATGGGTCTTGTGGTGATGGAAAAATATTTTCTTTTTTTAAAAAAAGGGTTTTTATTGTGCATAGGTAGTATAACTAAAAAATATGTATTTTCTACCACTGTACACAATCATACCCCAGAGAGTAAAGTTATCAACAAAACAAGCCCTCGTATGGCTACATGGACCAATAAAATTCAAAAAATATGATCAAAAACAGACTGAGGGGTTAAAGTTGCATAACATGGCATCACAACATGGTGTTGGCATATAACATATACATCACTGGCATATTTCTCGGTAATCTGTTAGATTATAGTCATATAACAGCTCAACAGTATGGTTGAGTGAACACCTGGAAGTTCGGGTTCGCCGGGTTTAGCCGAACTTCAGCGCAAAGTTTGGGTTCGGGACCCGAACTTGACCCCAAACTCGAACCCCATTAAAGTCAATGGGGACCCGAACTTTGGAGCATTAAAATGGCTCTAAAAAAGTCATAGAAAGGACTAGAGGGCTGCAAAAGGAAGCATAATAGGGGTAAGAGCAGGACAATTGCCCTGCAAATAAATGTGGATAGGGAAATGAATTAAAATAACATATTAAATATTGAACTTAAAAAACATATTGAATTTAAAAAAAAGTAAAAAATAATGATCTTGAACTAGGAGGTGGAGGTCAAAATGGAGTAGGAGGTTGTGGAGGCGGTGGACGTGGCGGTGTAGGTGGTAGTGGTGGTGGAGGAGGAGGAGGTAGCCAACACTATTTTTCAATTTTTTTTTATTTTTTTTTTTAAATAAATTTGGGAAGACCCTAAAACTGTGGGAAATATAAAAAAGAAAACAAAGAGAAAGTGCGCTGGAGTATAACAATGGCTGGGTACATGTCTATTCTGCACAAGGTACGGACAAGTCCTGTGGGATCCATGCCTGGTTCATTTTAATGAACGTGAGTTTGTCTACATTGGCTGTGGATAGGCGGCTGCGCTTGTCTGTGATCACCCCCCCCCCTGCTGTGCTGAACACACGTTCGGACAATACACTGGCCGCAGGGCAGGCCAGCACCTCCAAGGCGTAAAGGGCAAGCTCAGGCCATGTGCCCAATTTGGAGACCCAGAAGTTGTATAGGGCAGACCCATCAGTCAGTACGTGTAGGCAAGTGCACACGTACTGTTCCACCATGTTGCTGAAATGCTGCCTCCTGCTAAGACATTCCATATCAGCTGGTGGTGCTGGTTGTTGTGGCGTGCTGACAAAGCTTTTCCACATTTTGGCCATGCTAACCCTCCCTTCTGAGGTTTTGGTGGTGCCCCAGCTGCGTTGGCGACCTCTTCCTCCTCCTTTGCCTTCGCCTTGTGCTTCCACTGAGCCTCTTTTATATGTAAAATCTGACATGTCAATTCATACCATATTAAATAGGAGATTGTAGCCGTGTAAAATCCATCTCCCCATTTTGCATGTAGAGTTCTCTACAGTTTATTTTATTTTACATGTTATATGACACTTTGTATATTCCTTAGGCCTCATGCACACGACCGTTGTGTGCATCCGTGGCCGTTGTGCCGTTTTCCGTTTCTTTTTCCGGAAAATGCTCCGTTTTGCAGCCGCATCCGTGATCCGTGTTTCCTGTCCTTCCAAAAAATATGACCTGTCCTATTTTTTTGACGGACAACGGTCAATGGGTCCGTGAAAAAACACGGATGCACACAAGATTGGCATCCGTGTCCTTGGTCCGTGGCCGTAGGCTACTTTCACACAGACCGTCTGCATAAAAGCTTTGTCAGAGCTGAGTTTTCACTTCGTGAAAACTCAGATCCGACAGTATATTCTAACACAGAGGCGTTCCCATAGTGATGGGGACACTTCTAGTTAGAATATACTTTGAACTGTGTACATGACTGCCCCCTGCTGCCTGGCAGCACCCGATCTCTTACAGGGGGCTGTGATCCGCACAATTAACCCCTCAGGTGCTGCACCTGAGGGGTTAATTGTGCGTATCATAGCCCCCTGTAAGAGATCATGTGCTGCCAGGCTGGAGGGGGCACACCCCCCTCCCTCCCCAGTTTTAAATTCATTGGTGGCCAGTGGACCCCCCCTCCCTTGTATTTAAAACATTGGTGGCCAGTGCGGCCGGCCCCCCCTCCCTCCCCTGTAGTTAACACATTGGTGGCCAGTGCGGCCGGCCCCCCTCCCTCCCCTGTAGTTAACACATTGGTGGCCAGTGCAGCTGGCCCCCCCTCCCTCCCCTGTAGTTAACACATTGGTGGCCAGTGCGGCCGGCCCCCCCTCCCTTCCCTGTAGTTAACAGATTGGTGTTCAGTGCAGTCGGCCCCCCCTCCCTCCACTGTAGTACTGTAGATTTATTGGTGGCCAGTGGGCCCCCCCTCCCTCCCCCTCCGAATAATTGGTTGCAGCGGAGAGTACCGATCGGAGTCCCAGTTTAATCGCTGGGGCTCCGATTGGTAACCATGGCAACCAGGACGCTACTGCAGTCCTGGTTGCCATGGTTACTTAGCATTTTTTGGAAGCATTATACTTACCTGCGAGCTGCGATGTCTGTGACCGGCCGGGCGCTCCTCCTACTGGTAAGTGACAGGTCTGTGCTATAAGCAATGCGCCGCACAGACCTTTCACTTACCAGTAGGAGGAGCGCCCGGCCGGTCACAGACATCGCAGCTCGCAGGTAAGTATAATGCTTCTAAAAATTGCTAAGTAACCATGGCAACCAGGACTGCAGTAGAGTCCTGGTTGCCATGGTTACCGATCGGAGCCCCAGCGATTAAAGTGGGACTCCGATCGGTACTCTCCGCTGCCACCAATGATAGGGGGGGATATTTTAATTAGGAGGGGGAGGGAGAGGGGAGCCCACTGGCCACCAATGAACCTACAGTACTACAGGGGAGGGAGGGGGGGCCAGCCGCACTGGCCACCAATGTGTTAACTACAGGGGAGGAAGGGGGGGCCGGCCGCACTGGCCACCAATGTGTTAACTACAGGGGAGGGAGGGGGGGCCGGCCGCACTGGCCACCAATGTGTTAACTACAAGGGAGGGAGGGGGGGCCGGCCGCACTGGCCACCAATGAGTTAAATACAGGGGGGAGGGGGGGTCTGCCCCCCGCTTGTGCTTGATTTCTTGATATGCAAAGGCTTCTTAGCCATGGTGATACGCATAGTCCAAGCGCAGGGTAGTGCGGAGCGCATCGTGTGGGGCTATTTTAACTAATGTGTTTATTGAGAATGATACCACAGGTGTGAGCCTGCGGGTTGAACAAGTTATGACGTCATGTTACCACCACCCACTAGATGGGGGAGGGTACATGGGTCTTTAAACCCCCAGACCACATTGTTACGACTAAGGAGAAGGTCTCCGAAACGCGTAAACAACTGCTTGTTTGTGAAACTGTCCGCATACTAATGCTGTAATTCAATAAAGAGGAAGATTTTATGGGAAGAAAATACAGTGCCGGAATAGTTCTTTATTTTACTTTGCCCAGAGGCAACGACAAGCTTTCCTCTGTGGGAAGTCCAATTTGGTGAGTTTCCCAAAAGTCTGATTCCCAAATCAACTATTTTTTTTTTTTTTTTTTAAATAAATTTGGGAAGACCCTAAAACTGTGGGAAATATAAAAAAGAAAACAAAGAGAAAGTGCGCTGGAGTATAACAATGGCTGGGTACATGTCTATTCTGCACAAGGTACGGACAAGTCCTGTGGGATCCATGCCTGGTTCATTTTAATGAACGTGAGTTTGTCTACATTGGCTGTGGATAGGCGGCTGCGCTTGTCTGTGATCCCCCCCCCCCCCCCCCCCTGCTGTGCTGAACACACGTTCGGACAATACACTGGCCGCAGGGCAGGCCAGCACCTCCAAGGCGTAAAGGGCAAGCTCAGGCCATGTGCCCAATTTGGAGACCCAGAAGTTGTATAGGGCAGACCCATCAGTCAGTACGTGTAGGCAAGTGCACACGTACTGTTCCACCATGTTGCTGAAATGCTGCCTCCTGCTAAGACATTCCATATCAGCTGGTGGTGCTGGTTGTTGTGGTGTGCTGACAAAGCTTTTCCACATTTTGGCCATGCTAACCCTCCCTTCTGAGGTTTTGGTGGTGCCCCAGCTGCGTTGGCGACCTCTTCCTCCTCCTTTGCCTTCGCCTTGTGCTTCCACTGAGCCTCTTTTATATGTAAAATCTGACATGTCAATTCATACCATATTAAATAGGAGATTGTAGCCGTGTAAAATCCATCTCCCCATTTTGCATGTAGAGTTCTCTACAGTTTATTTTATTTTACATGTTATATGACACTTTGTATATTCCTTAGGCCTCATGCACACGACCGTTGTGTGCATCCGTGGCCGTTGTGCCGTTTTCCGTTTTTTTTTTCGGAAAATGCTCCGTTTTGCAGCCGCATCCGTGATCCGTGTTTCCTGTCCTTCCAAAAAATATGACCTGTCCTATTTTTTTGACGGACAACGGTCAATGGGTCCGTGAAAAAACACGGATGCACACAAGATTGGCATCCGTGTCCTTGGTCCGTGGCCGTAGGCTACTTTCACACAGACCGTCTGCATAAAAGCTTTGTCAGAGCTGAGTTTTCACTTCGTGAAAACTCAGATCCGACAGTATATTCTAACACAGAGGCGTTCCCATAGTGATGGGGACACTTCTAGTTAGAATATACTTTGAACTGTGTACATGACTGCCCCCTGCTGCCTGGCAGCACCCGATCTCTTACAGGGGGCTGTGATCTGCACAATTAACCCCTCAGGTGCTGCACCTGAGGGGTTAATTGTGCGTATCATAGCCCCCTGTAAGAGATCATGTGCTGCCAGGCTGGAGGGGGCACACCCCCCTCCCTCCCCAGTTTTAAATTCATTGGTGGCCAGTGGACCCCCCCTCCCTTGTATTTAAAACATTGGTGGCCAGTGCGGCCGGCCCCCCTCCCTCCCCTGTAGTTAACACATTGGTGGCCAGTGCGGCCGGCCCCCCTCCCTCCCCTGTAGTTAACACATTGGTGGCCAGTGCAGCTGGCCCCCCCTCCCTCCCCTGTAGTTAACACATTGGTGGCCAGTGCGGCCGGCCCCCCCTCCCTTCCCTGTAGTTAACAGATTGGTGTTCAGTGCAGTCGGCCCCCCCTCCCTCCACTGTAGTACTGTAGATTTATTGGTGGCCAGTGGGCCCCCCCCTCCCTCCCCCTCCGAATAATTGGTTGCAGCGGAGAGTACCGATCGGAGTCCCAGTTTAATCGCTGGGGCTCCGATTGGTAACCATGGCAACCAGGACGCTACTGCAGTCCTGGTTGCCATGGTTACTTAGCATTTTTTGGAAGCATTATACTTACCTGCGAGCTGCGATGTCTGTGACCGGCCGGGCGCTCCTCCTACTGGTAAGTGACAGGTCTGTGCTATAAGCAATGCGCCGCACAGACCTTTCACTTACCAGTAGGAGGAGCGCCCGGCCGGTCACAGACATCGCAGCTCGCAGGTAAGTATAATGCTTCTAAAAATTGCTAAGTAACCATGGCAACCAGGACTGCAGTAGAGTCCTGGTTGCCATGGTTACCGATCGGAGCCCCAGCGATTAAAGTGGGACTCCGATCGGTACTCTCCGCTGCCACCAATGATAGGGGGGGATATTTTAATTAGGAGGGGGAGGGAGAGGGGAGCCCACTGGCCACCAATGAACCTACAGTACTACAGGGGAGGGAGGGGGGGCCAGCCGCACTGGCCACCAATGTGTTAACTACAGGGGAGGAAGGGGGGGCCGGCCGCACTGGCCACCAATGTGTTAACTACAGGGGAGGGAGGGGGGGCCGGCCGCACTGGCCACCAATGTGTTAACTACAAGGGAGGGAGGGGGGGCCGGCCGCACTGGCCACCAATGAGTTAAATACAGGGGGGAGGGGGGGTCTGCCCCCCGCTTGTGCTTGATTTCTTGATATGCAAAGGCTTCTTAGCCATGGTGATACGCATAGTCCAAGCGCAGGGTAGTGCGGAGCGCATCGTGTGGGGCTATTTTAACTAATGTGTTTATTGAGAATGATACCACAGGTGTGAGCCTGCGGGTTGAACAAGTTATGACGTCATGTTACCACCACCCACTAGATGGGGGAGGGTACATGGGTCTTTAAACCCCCAGACCACATTGTTACGACTACGGAGAAGGTCTCCGAAACGCGTAAACAACTGCTTGTTTGTGAAACTGTCCGCATACTAATGCTGTAATTCAATAAAGAGGAAGATTTTATGGGAAGAAAATACAGTGCCGGAATAGTTCTTTATTTTACTTTGCCCAGAGGCAACGACAAGCTTTCCTCTGTGGGAAGTCCAATTTGGTGAGTTTCCCAAAAGTCTGATTCCCAAATCAACTATTTTTTTTTTTTTTTTTTAAATAAATTTGGGAAGACCCTAAAACTGTGGGAAATATAAAAAAGAAAACAAAGAGAAAGTGCGCTGGAGTATAACAATGGCTGGGTACATGTCTATTCTGCACAAGGTACGGACAAGTCCTGTGGGATCCATGCCTGGTTCATTTTAATGAACGTGAGTTTGTCTACATTGGCTGTGGATAGGCGGCTGCGCTTGTCTGTGATCCCCCCCCCCCCCCCCTGCTGTGCTGAACACACGTTCGGACAATACACTGGCCGCAGGGCAGGCCAGCACCTCCAAGGCGTAAAGGGCAAGCTCAGGCCATGTGCCCAATTTGGAGACCCAGAAGTTGTATAGGGCAGACCCATCAGTCAGTACGTGTAGGCAAGTGCACACGTACTGTTCCACCATGTTGCTGAAATGCTGCCTCCTGCTAAGACATTCCATATCAGCTGGTGGTGCTGGTTGTTGTGGTGTGCTGACAAAGCTTTTCCACATTTTGGCCATGCTAACCCTCCCTTCTGAGGTTTTGGTGGTGCCCCAGCTGCGTTGGCGACCTCTTCCTCCTCCTTTGCCTTCGCCTTGTGCTTCCACTGAGCCTCTTTTATATGTAAAATCTGACATGTCAATTCATACCATATTAAATAGGAGATTGTAGCCGTGTAAAATCCATCTCCCCATTTTGCATGTAGAGTTCTCTACAGTTTATTTTATTTTACATGTTATATGACACTTTGTATATTCCTTAGGCCTCATGCACACGACCGTTGTGTGCATCCGTGGCCGTTGTGCCGTTTTCCGTTTTTTTTTTCGGAAAATGCTCCGTTTTGCAGCCGCATCCGTGATCCGTGTTTCCTGTCCTTCCAAAAAATATGACCTGTCCTATTTTTTTGACGGACAACGGTCAATGGGTCCGTGAAAAAACACGGATGCACACAAGATTGGCATCCGTGTCCTTGGTCCGTGGCCGTAGGCTACTTTCACACAGACCGTCTGCATAAAAGCTTTGTCAGAGCTGAGTTTTCACTTCGTGAAAACTCAGATCCGACAGTATATTCTAACACAGAGGCGTTCCCATAGTGATGGGGACACTTCTAGTTAGAATATACTTTGAACTGTGTACATGACTGCCCCCTGCTGCCTGGCAGCACCCGATCTCTTACAGGGGGCTGTGATCTGCACAATTAACCCCTCAGGTGCTGCACCTGAGGGGTTAATTGTGCGTATCATAGCCCCCTGTAAGAGATCATGTGCTGCCAGGCTGGAGGGGGCACACCCCCCTCCCTCCCCAGTTTTAAATTCATTGGTGGCCAGTGGACCCCCCCTCCCTTGTATTTAAAACATTGGTGGCCAGTGCGGCCGGCCCCCCTCCCTCCCCTGTAGTTAACACATTGGTGGCCAGTGCGGCCGGCCCCCCTCCCTCCCCTGTAGTTAACACATTGGTGGCCAGTGCAGCTGGCCCCCCCTCCCTCCCCTGTAGTTAACACATTGGTGGCCAGTGCGGCCGGCCCCCCCTCCCTTCCCTGTAGTTAACAGATTGGTGTTCAGTGCAGTCGGCCCCCCCTCCCTCCACTGTAGTACTGTAGATTTATTGGTGGCCAGTGGGCCCCCCCCTCCCTCCCCCTCCGAATAATTGGTTGCAGCGGAGAGTACCGATCGGAGTCCCAGTTTAATCGCTGGGGCTCCGATTGGTAACCATGGCAACCAGGACGCTACTGCAGTCCTGGTTGCCATGGTTACTTAGCATTTTTTGGAAGCATTATACTTACCTGCGAGCTGCGATGTCTGTGACCGGCCGGGCGCTCCTCCTACTGGTAAGTGACAGGTCTGTGCTATAAGCAATGCGCCGCACAGACCTTTCACTTACCAGTAGGAGGAGCGCCCGGCCGGTCACAGACATCGCAGCTCGCAGGTAAGTATAATGCTTCTAAAAATTGATAAGTAACCATGGCAACCAGGACTGCAGTAGAGTCCTGGTTGCCATGGTTACCGATCGGAGCCCCAGCGATTAAAGTGGGACTCCGATCGGTACTCTCCGCTGCCACCAATGATAGGGGGGGATATTTTAATTAGGAGGGGGAGGGAGAGGGGAGCCCACTGGCCACCAATGAACCTACAGTACTACAGGGGAGGGAGGGGGGGCCAGCCGCACTGGCCACCAATGTGTTAACTACTGGGGAGGAAGGGGGGGCCGGCCGCACTGGCCACCAATGTGTTAACTACAGGGGAGGGAGGGGGGGCCGGCCGCACTGGCCACCAATGTGTTAACTACAAGGGAGGGAGGGGGGGCCGGCCGCACTGGCCACCAATGAGTTAAATACAGGGGGGAGGGGGGGTCTGCCCCCCCGCTTGTGCTTGATTTCTTGATATGCAAAGGCTTCTTAGCCATGGTGATACGCATAGTCCAAGCGCAGGGTAGTGCGGAGCGCATCGTGTGGGGCTATTTTAACTAATGTGTTTATTGAGAATGATACCACAGGTGTGAGCCTGCGGGTTGAACAAGTTATGACGTCATGTTACCACCACCCACTAGATGGGGGAGGGTACATGGGTCTTTAAACCCCCAGACCACATTGTTACGACTAAGGAGAAGGTCTCCGAAACGCGTAAACAACTGCTTGTTTGTGAAACTGTCCGCATACTAATGCTGTAATTCAATAAAGAGGAAGATTTTATGGGAAGAAAATACAGTGCCGGAATAGTTCTTTATTTTACTTTGCCCAGAGGCAACGACAAGCTTTCCTCTGTGGGAAGTCCAATTTGGTGAGTTTCCCAAAAGTCTGATTCCCAAATCAACTATTTTTTTTTTTTTTTTTTAAATAAATTTGGGAAGACCCTAAAACTGTGGGAAATATAAAAAAGAAAACAAAGAGAAAGTGCGCTGGAGTATAACAATGGCTGGGTACATGTCTATTCTGCACAAGGTACGGACAAGTCCTGTGGGATCCATGCCTGGTTCATTTTAATGAACGTGAGTTTGTCTACATTGGCTGTGGATAGGCGGCTGCGCTTGTCTGTGATCACCCCCCCCCCCCCCTGCTGTGCTGAACACACGTTCGGACAATACACTGGCCGCAGGGCAGGCCAGCACCTCCAAGGCGTAAAGGGCAAGCTCAGGCCATGTGCCCAATTTGGAGACCCAGAAGTTGTATAGGGCAGACCCATCAGTCAGTACGTGTAGGCAAGTGCACACGTACTGTTCCACCATGTTGCTGAAATGCTGCCTCCTGCTAAGACATTCCATATCAGCTGGTGGTGCTGGTTGTTGTGGTGTGCTGACAAAGCTTTTCCACATTTTGGCCATGCTAACCCTCCCTTCTGAGGTTTTGGTGGTGCCCCAGCTGCGTTGGCGACCTCTTCCTCCTCCTTTGCCTTCGCCTTGTGCTTCCACTGAGCCTCTTTTATATGTAAAATCTGACATGTCAATTCATACCATATTAAATAGGAGATTGTAGCCGTGTAAAATCCATCTCCCCATTTTGCATGTAGAGTTCTCTACAGTTTATTTTATTTTACATGTTATATGACACTTTGTATATTCCTTAGGCCTCATGCACACGACCGTTGTGTGCATCCGTGGCCGTTGTGCCGTTTTCCGTTTTTTTTTTTCGGAAAATGCTCCGTTTTGCAGCCGCATCCGTGATCCGTGTTTCCTGTCCTTCCAAAAAATATGACCTGTCCTATTTTTTTGACGGACAACGGTCAATGGGTCCGTGAAAAAACACGGATGCACACAAGATTGGCATCCGTGTCCTTGGTCCGTGGCCGTAGGCTACTTTCACACAGACCGTCTGCATAAAAGCTTTGTCAGAGCTGAGTTTTCACTTCGTGAAAACTCAGATCCGACAGTATATTCTAACACAGAGGCGTTCCCATAGTGATGGGGACACTTCTAGTTAGAATATACTTTGAACTGTGTACATGACTGCCCCCTGCTGCCTGGCAGCACCCGATCTCTTACAGGGGGCTGTGATCTGCACAATTAACCCCTCAGGTGCTGCACCTGAGGGGTTAATTGTGCGTATCATAGCCCCCTGTAAGAGATCATGTGCTGCCAGGCTGGAGGGGGCACACCCCCCTCCCTCCCCAGTTTTAAATTCATTGGTGGCCAGTGGACCCCCCCTCCCTTGTATTTAAAACATTGGTGGCCAGTGCGGCCGGCCCCCCTCCCTCCCCTGTAGTTAACACATTGGTGGCCAGTGCGGCCGGCCCCCCTCCCTCCCCTGTAGTTAACACATTGGTGGCCAGTGCAGCTGGCCCCCCCTCCCTCACCTGTAGTTAACACATTGGTGGCCAGTGCGGCCGGCCCCCCCTCCCTTCCCTGTAGTTAACAGATTGGTGTTCAGTGCAGTCGGCCCCCCCTCCCTCCACTGTAGTACTGTAGATTTATTGGTGGCCAGTGGGCCCCCCCCTCCCTCCCCCTCCGAATAATTGGTTGCAGCGGAGAGTACCGATCGGAGTCCCAGTTTAATCGCTGGGGCTCCGATTGGTAACCATGGCAACCAGGACGCTACTGCAGTCCTGGTTGCCATGGTTACTTAGCATTTTTTGGAAGCATTATACTTACCTGCGAGCTGCGATGTCTGTGACCGGCCGGGCGCTCCTCCTACTGGTAAGTGACAGGTCTGTGCTATAAGCAATGCGCCGCACAGACCTTTCACTTACCAGTAGGAGGAGCGCCCGGCCGGTCACAGACATCGCAGCTCGCAGGTAAGTATAATGCTTCTAAAAATTGCTAAGTAACCATGGCAACCAGGACTGCAGTAGAGTCCTGGTTGCCATGGTTACCGATCGGAGCCCCAGCGATTAAAGTGGGACTCCGATCGGTACTCTCCGCTGCCACCAATGATAGGGGGGGATATTTTAATTAGGAGGGGGAGGGAGAGGGGAGCCCACTGGCCACCAATGAACCTACAGTACTACAGGGGAGGGAGGGGGGGCCAGCCGCACTGGCCACCAATGTGTTAACTACAGGGGAGGAAGGGGGGGCCGGCCGCACTGGCCACCAATGTGTTAACTACAGGGGAGGGAGGGGGGGCCGGCCGCACTGGCCACCAATGTGTTAACTACAAGGGAGGGAGGGGGGGCCGGCCGCACTGGCCACCAATGAGTTAAATACAGGGGGGAGGGGGGGGTCTGCCCCCCGCTTGTGCTTGATTTCTTGATATGCAAAGGCTTCTTAGCCATGGTGATACGCATAGTCCAAGCGCAGGGTAGTGCGGAGCGCATCGTGTGGGGCTATTTTAACTAATGTGTTTATTGAGAATGATACCACAGGTGTGAGCCTGCGGGTTGAACAAGTTATGACGTCATGTTACCACCACCCACTAGATGGGGGAGGGTACATGGGTCTTTAAACCCCCAGACCACATTGTTACGACTAAGGAGAAGGTCTCCGAAACGCGTAAACAACTGCTTGTTTGTGAAACTGTCCGCATACTAATGCTGTAATTCAATAAAGAGGAAGATTTTATGGGAAGAAAATACAGTGCTGGAATAGTTCTTTATTTTACTTTGCCCAGAGGCAACGACAAGCTTTCCTCTGTGGGAAGTCCAATTTGGTGAGTTTCCCAAAAGTCTGATTCCCAAATCAACTATTTTTTCCAGCATCATCCCTGTACCCCAATATTGGACTTTTTATCAAAAATTCCCAGCCGGGGGGGGGGGGGGGGGGGGGGGGGGCAGAGACAAGTGCACAAAGGGGGAGAAATTAGCGTTGAAGGAATTGGAGGGTTGGGGGGATGTCGTCATCAAACCGGCAGACAAGGGTGGGAACATTGTTATATGGCCAACAACTATGTATGAAAACGAGGCTTGGAGACAGCTGCATAAGAGCGATTGCTATAAGAAATTAACTTTTAATCCTTTGATTAAATTCAAGCAGGAATTGTAAACCCTTCTTCAATATGGGGTTAGAGAGGGGATTATTTCCTCAAAGCAGTGCTCCCACCTCTTGTCTGACCATCCGGTAATCCCCACCCTCTACTTTCTCCCCAAGGTGCATAAGGACTTACGGAACCCACCTGGAAGACCCATAGTCTCAGGAGTGAACAGCCTTAATGTTGCTATCTGCAAATATGTGGAATTTTTCCTGCACCCCTTGGTGGAGGGATTGCCCTCATATTTGAAGGATACAATGGACATACTCAAGAAGGTGGAGGATTTAGAACCGGATATGTTACATGCCACATGTGATGTGGAATCTCTCTACACCTCTTCAAAACACCAGGATGGTTTAAAAGCAACTGAAATCTGAATACCACCAAGATGGGTAAGAAGAAATGCGATTTTATTCTGTCTCTCCTGGAGTATGTCCTCACTCATAATTTCTTTATGTTTGGTGGATCCTTTTTCCTGCAGCTCCGGGGCACCACAATGGGGGTGTCTTGTGCGCCCTCATATGCAAATTTGTTCCTGGGGCTTTGGGAGAGAGAGATCCTTCAGTCTGATCCCCTGCCAATGGCGAGTAGGGTCCAATATGACGGAAGATGAGTTTGGACAATTCGTCCGGGAATTGAACAAAAATAATAAAAAACATCAAACTTACCTTTAACGTGGATCAGAGGAATATGGACTTTTTGGATGTGGTCTTTCAGGTGGATTTCCAGGGTAATATCAGCACAAACCTACATTGGAAATAAACCTCAGTTAACTTGCTGTTACATGCAAAATCTTCTCTCCCAGGTAACTTGATTGAAAGTATACCGGTGGGTCAGTTCCTGCGGGTCCGTAGGATCTGCTCATCTGATTAGTCGCACACAGGACCAGTGAGGCACCACCATCTTGTATATGCGGGCTATGGCTAGAGTGACAGCGGATATACGATCATCTCCACTGACAGCCTGGGCCATCTGTGACTGCATTTGGGCACGCAAGTAGTATCTTGTTACCTGTTGGCCATGACATCATATTTGGTATCACACATTTGTGACTGTTTATAGGTGTTTGTCACTTTGACCAGTATTTTCCGTGGTAATCACTTACGCCTGGATATCTATGTGGACATATATCCACACTGGCGGACTTATTCCATATGCCCCCTGTTTTTTGGTCCTTGTGTTTCATCACGTAAAGCTATGAGGTGATTGAACGTTAGGCGACCAGTGAATGATCTGGTCAAAAGGTGCTATCATAAGTGAGGACCTTACCACTGGTTTGGTTACCTCTCTCTGATACCAAACAACAGCTTTGTACTTTGATATATGTCCCCTGAGGAACCCGAATATCAATCAGGGTGAAACGCGTTGGGACACTGGCACCTGATTGCATACTGATATATGTAGTGCTTCTGGTGCCGTACGTGTATACATACCTTAGTATACACTGATATGTACAAATGTGAACGGCGACTCACTGGGCTTTGACGTCACACATCGACTGTGGTGTGTGGGGTCTGCACAGTGATTTCGTCCATTGGATGATGCACAGTTACAGATAGCCATATCTTGGGCTACCTGTGCATCCTTTATGACATATTTATTGATGGCGGCCTTCCACCCACACCATTGAGTATCTATGAATGTGGCTGGTTCGCTGCTCTCTTTACTGGTTATCTATACTTGTTTTTTTGTTTTGTGTACCTAGAGCAGACCCCACAGTAGGGAATCCTCAGGATCACAGGGTCTACTCAGGTGTTACAAGGAGGTTCCAGAATACGGGATCGCTCTTATCAGGGCGGCTATTCCGTTTGCAGGCAGGGCTATTTAGCCCAGGGCCAGGAATAGGGTCAGACTAGATTCCACCTCTGTCCATACCGTCCATCTTTGACCCGTATTATTCTGGACGATCGCAAGTATCATCTTCCATGTCATCAAGGATATATCCTCTTTTTGTTCTTTTCTATGTATGTTTTGTGGGAGTTTTTGTTATTTTATATCTAAATTAGATTAAAGGCTACGTTTTAAACAGGTCGTTCCCTGTGATTACATATATTGGATTATACACCACCTGTGGTTATTATTCCCTCTGACGGGATATCGTCTTAGCTGTGATTATAGTCGTTTGAGTTGCAGGCTGAGGACCTTCGCCGCAGATTCCAGCAGAGGGGATATGGTGTGCGATGCATAGAAAGGGCTTACAGGAGGACACGGCTGTCTGAAAGACGGGACCTCCTTCATAAGGAATCAAGAAGACAGAAGTATGAAAAAATACGATTCATCACCGGTTTTAACACACACTGGAAAGAGGTACGTTCTGCCCCTGCAAAATATTGGGACATACTTAAAATTGATCCTCAATTACAACGGATAGTGTTCCCATATCCAACAATAACTTACCGTAAAGCTAACCATCTAAGGGATCAGCTTGTTCACAATCATTACGTCCGGAAAGAACCGGGATTATTTGGATCTAAAGGTGTCCCATGGGGCAGTAAGGTGTGTGGGAAGTGTGTGGCCTGTACCAATATGGATAGGGCCACTAACTTTTTTAATTCTGCACAGGACAAGGAATACAGAATTATGCACCCGATGAACTGCACTACAGTAGGAGTAATCTATTGGGCCATCTGTCCTTGTAATCTCATCTATGTTGGGATGACATCTAGACAACTTAGGAGAAGAATCAGGGAACACATACTATCCATTGAGTCAGCCAAAGAAGAAGAGGACATCACACAGTTAAAAACTTTGGCACAACATTGTAAGGAGAAGCACAAGTCTGATGGATCTCTTCTGCGATTCAGAGGAATTGATTGGGTTGTGATCTCCCCAAGAGGAGGGGATTGGTAAAAAATCTTGGGTGGCTCTTTGACCTTGATCCAAACTTGACGCTTAGGTTCTTTGATCTTAACAGGTTTGTTTTAACTAGAGGTGGGACGACTAATCTGTCGAATCCACGAATCCCTCGAATCTTGCTAGATTCGAAGGATTCGTGGACTCGAATCCCGACCTCATTTACAAAATTCTAATCCGACGAATCCCGGGCATAGTCATCTATATCGCTGTCCTCAGGACAGCTATACAGATGCCTTGCCTGTGCTGCAACAGGAGAGGGAGATGAGTTTCTGCTGGAACTCAAACCCATGACCTTCTGTATCAGAGGCAAGAAAAAAATATGAGACTGCTACTGTAGACTCTGTTAGCTGTTATAGCCAGTGTACATCTATATACACATGACAGATGCCCCAACACACCCAGTTCTGCTATATCTCTATATGACAGCTGCCCCAACACACCCAGCTCTGCTATATCTCTATATGACAGCTGCCCCAGCACACTCAGCTCTGCTATATCTCTATATATGAAAGCTGCCCCAGCACACCCAGCTCTGCTACATCTATACACATGACAGCTGCCCCAGCACACTCAGCTCTGCTATATCTCTATATATATATGATAGCTGCCCCAGCACACTCAGCACTGCTACATCTATACACATGACAGCTGTCCCTGCACACTCAGCACTGCTATATCTATATATCTGTAAGTATTACTATACAGTAGATAGATATATAGAGATATAGCAGACCTGAGTGTGCTGGGGCAGCTGTCATGTGTATATATGTAGCAGAGCTGGGTGTGCTGGGGTAGCTGTTATGTGTATAGATGTAGCAGAGCTGGGTGTGCTGGTGCAGCTGTTATGTGTATAGATGTAGCAGAGCTGGGTGTGCTGGGGCAGCTGTCATATATAGCAATGTAGCAGAGCTGAGTGTGCTGGTGCAGCTGTTATGTGTATAGATGTAGCAGAGCTGGGTGTGCTGGGGCAGCTGTTATGTGTATAAATGTAGCAGAGCGGAGTGTGCTGGAGCAGCTGTCATGTGTATAGATGTAGCAGAGCTGGGTGTGCTGTGGCAGCTGTTTTGTGTATAGATGTAGCAGTGCTGAGTGTGCTGGGGCAGCTGTCATATAGAGATATAGCAGAGCTGAGTGTACTGGGGCAGCTGCCATGTGTATGGATGTACACTAGCTATCAAAGCTATGACAGAGTCTACAATAGAAGTCTCATATTTTTTCAGTCAGTAGCTATGCAGCTCTTATAGCTGTGTGGTTAAGGGCCTTGCCTCGGATACAGAAGGTCGCGGGTTCTAGTCCCAGCAGAAACTTTTTTGAAATACACAAGCACTGACTCTATATATGGACATATAGTGCGGGAAACAGGAAGAGGCTGCATCGCATTGCTGTCATGGAGGTAAGTATAAGGAGAGAGACACTTGATACTGGCACATGGGGGGATGGGAAGGAGAGAGGCACTTGATACTGGCACATTGGGGGGGGGGAGATGGCACTATGATACTGGCACATGGGGAGGTGGGTGGTAAGAAGAGAGGCACTTGATACTGGCACATTGGGGGGGAGATGGCACCATGATACTGGCACATTGGGGGGGAGATGGCACTATGATACTGGCACATTGGGGGGGAGATGGCACTATGATACTGGCACATTGGGGGAGATGGCACTATGATACTGGCACATTGGGGGGGAGATGGCACTATGATACTGGCACATGGGGGCTTTGGAACATGGGGTAGGGGGATGAGAGAGGCACTTGATACTGGCACATTGGGGGGAGGGAGATGGCACTATGATACTGGCACATGGGGGGGAGATGGCACTATGATACTGGCACATTGGGGGGGAGATGGCACTATGATAATGGCACATTGGGGGGAGATGGCACTATGATACTGGCACATTGGGGGAGATGGCACTATGATACTGGCACATTGGGGGGGAGATGGCACTATGATACTAGCACATGGGGGCTTTGGCACATAGGGTAGGGGGGAGGAGAGAGGCACTTGATACTGGCACATTGGGGGGGAGATGGCACTATGATACTGGCACATTGGGGGGGGAGATGGCACTATGATACTGGCACATTGGGGGAGAGATGGCACTATGACACTGGCACATGGGGGGGTTTGGCACATGGGGTGGGGGGGGGGGAAGAAGAGAGGCACTTGATACTGGCACATTGGGGTGGAGATGGCACTATGATACTGGCACATGGGGGCAGGGAAGGAGAGAGGCACTTAATACTGGCACATTGGGGGGGAGATGGCACTATGATACTGGCACATGGGGAGGTGGGTGGGAAGGAGAGAGGCACTTGATACTGGCACATTGGGGGGGGGGAGATGGCACTATTTATTAATAATTTGGACCTATCCTGGGTAAGGTAATGTAACAAATATATTAACAAATGCCTGAACAGGCAATGAAACCTATCTTGACCCAGGTAAAATTAATACTTCACTTTTATTATTAATTATATAAAATAGGTGACGGATGACGTGATGACGTAGACACAGTACGTCACGCTCTCCACCCTCCCCGCGGCTCGGCTACCCCGCTATCCCGCTCCTCTTGGCGTCTCCGTGGCTGTTCCTGCCTCTATGGATTCAATGGACATGGGGTGTATGCTGCTCCCCTAGCCTCTGACTCCGCTTGCACTTTAGCGGTGTTCGTGTCTCCAGCTTCTCTCAATCCTTCTGCCTTCCCCACCGCACCTCTGTGACTTACCTCACCGGGATCGTCTAGACTGAAGGGCTATTGGACTGCACCTTGGAGCTTTGCCTTGTCCTAACTCGTTTGCTTCTGGTACTCCGTTTTCATCTGTTTCTTGGCTGGCGGGGCGAAGCATAGTCGGCTGGTCCCTGCTGTACCTGGGATCCCAGATTCTTTGACTGCCGGCGCGCCTCCTGATTCTCCAGCCCCGGCTGGTGATAGCGCTTCTGGGTGGGCCCGTTCCATCTCCCGTGCTCTGACCCCGGTGGCAGGGGTTGTTTGCGGTGGCCACAGGAGTTTGGTCGGCCGCCTTGCCTGGCTTGCATACTAGGCTTTTCTTTGACGGCCTCCACCCCTCTTGCTTTGCCAGCGATTCCTGGGATCGAGGGGTCTTCCTCTGGATGCTCAGGTGGGACCTCCGTGGACACTTGGATCGTCAGGGAGCAGAAAAAGCTGGTGAGATCGTTCCTTTCTGTTCCCTCTGGCTCCCCTATGTCCTCTCCCTCCTATATTCCTATATTCCCTCCTATACTAACTACTAACAAACTAATCAAAACTATCGCAGTATACTTGAGCATACCTAACCTACATTCTATATGGCTTATTGTTGAGAGAGAATAGGGAGGTGGATACAAATGTAAAATAAAACACAAATACAAATATAAAAAGGAACAAAGCACAAAAAAAAGGGAAATAAAAAGGGGGAGAGGAACATAAAGTAAAGGGGGAAAAAAAGAAAAGAAAAAAAAAGGGAAGAAAGGAAAAAGAAGGAAAAGAAAGGGGGGGGGGAAGAGGGAAAAGGAAAAGGAAAAAAAATGAAACAGGAACGGGGAATGGCTCCAAAAGCTAGTAGGCGCTCGGTAGACCTCTCAGGTCAGAAACCGGCCACAAAAACCTTTGAAGCGACAAAAATAGATCAGTTCCTGAGGTCTCCAAGGGTTAATACGAGGGGCGGACAAAAGGACATTGGCTCCAAAAAAAAAGATAATTCTGAGGTGACTGAAATAGAAGCACAAAAAGTCTCTGGACACTCTCAAGAGGAAGAGGGTACAAAGGGAGAAGATATGCCTAGTGTCAATTCCTCTCCGCTAAAAGAAATATTGCTAGCGGTTAAACAAAATGGGGATTTAATACAGGGCATTACAACTCAACTCGGGTCTATCCAAGTTGATGTGGGATTGATTAGAGACCATTTGTCAAAAATCCGAGACAGAGTTAACAATGTGGAGAGCTCTATGGCTCTGATACAGAATGAATCCCAAAAAACAAACTCTGAAATCTCCACACTGAAGATAGAGTTTAATCTTCTGAAGAGAAAGGTGGCGGATCTTGAGGATAGATCACGAAGATACAACGTGAGAATAATGGGGGTTCCAGAGGCAGCCGAAGATATGAATCCTACTCAATTCATACAGATGTTAATCCTTGAGAATTTTGGGAGGGATTTGTTTTCCCTATTGTTTATGATAGAAAGAGCTCATCGGGCCCCAGGTGGCAAACCAATCCCTGGGAGACAACCCCGGACATTCCTTGTTAAGTTCCTGGCTATAAGGGACAGAGATATGTTACTGAGAAGGACGAGGGAATGCTCACCGGTCGTATACAACGGAAATAGATTGGCCTTTTTTCCTGATTTTTCAAAAGACATAAAAGAAAAAAGACGCTCATTTATGATGGTAAAAAAGAAGCTAAGAGAAAGGGATATTAAATACTCCCTTATGTTCCCAGCAAAACTTCGGATTATTTTTAACGACACAACCTTATTTTTTGATACTCCGGACAAAGCCGTGGACTGGCTTGAACGAAATGATATGTGACCTAACTGCTTTAGGATTTGTTGGGAACAACAATTGCTAGAGGGTGTTTATACCCATAATCTTTTTTTTCCGTTACTTGGGGGAGGTGCCGAGTAGGGGGGAGTGTGGGAGGGATGGTCATAGGAGAGAGATCTGCTACAACATGTGGTGGATTACCTATATGGGGGGTGGGGTCTGGGCTGTGATGCGTCTTTTTTTTTTTTTACACTTAACCGCTTCCTATAATGTCTATTAGAATTCTTGCCTGGAACGTACGGGGTCTGGGGCATAGAAGAAAGAGACAAGCGGTTTTTGATCTGACACAGATTCATCTCCCAGCAATAGTATGTTTGTTGGAAACGCATCTTACTGGGGAGACCTCCAGGGTGGTCGACAGGGGATGGGCTGCGCACACGTATCATTCTACTTTTTCTAGTTATTCTAGGGGTGTTACTGTTTTTATACATAGAATGATTGATTTCGTGTGCGAGGCATCCTCAGTCGACCAGCAGAGATTTGTCTTTCTATACTGCAGGTTGATGGGGAAGATATGCATTTTGGCCTTTGTCTATATTCCACCGCCATTCTCTTTCCCAGTCCTCAACTCTCTGCTATCATTCATGGATAAATAGCCAGAGTGTCCAACATTGATTATTTTAATTGCGTTATTGATCCTGTATTGGATAGGGTGTCTACGAGTGTCAAGGGAGATAATCCTGTTCAGGGGTCTCCCTTGGCACGGTTTTGCTCTGAGGCTGGGTTTGAGGATATCTGGGGATATCTAGGTCAGGGGAAAAGGGCCTTTTCATGCATCAGTAAAGCAGGTAAATCTATGTCTAGAATAGACCTTGCCTTGATAAAAAGAAATTATGTAAGACTTGTAAACCGAATGAAATATGAAACAAGGTCATTCTTGGACCATCTGCCGTTACTCCTTGAACTTTTGCTTGACTCAGGAGAGACGCATACAGAGACCCCCATTCAGATTAAACCCCTATTGGCTATCAGTAATAAAGAGACATGATACAGTTCAAAATGAAATTAATCGATTCTGGGAAAATAATTATGGCTCAGCAAAAATCCAGGTGGTATGGGACACTTTTAAGGCCTATATGAGGGGAATAATGGTCAGTAATATTGCGAACCTCAGAAAGGAGTACGGGAAAAAACAGAAAAACTTAGAAGAACTAGCATCCTCAGCTACACAATCCTTCTATACAAATAAGATGGAGGAGAATAGGGAAAATATGCAAAAGACCACACAAGCATATTCAAATTTTTTGCTGGACAAGGCCCAACAAAGCTTATTTTTTAAAGGGCAAAAATATTTTACAGAGTCAGGGCGACCTGGAAAACTTCTATCTAGAGTGATCTCGAGTCAAGAATCCTGAAAATATATAGATAATGTCCGACTGGCCAATGGCAGGACGGTTAGTGGACAAGGTCCTGTAGAGAAAGCTTTTTTGGACTATTTTCTAGATCTTTATAAAGCTGAACCTAAGATTACAGATGAAATGATGGATTCTTATCTCGATGGCATTGCTTTCCCAACTATTACTGAGGCTCAAAAGAAAGCACTTGAGGTAGAGTTTTCGATTCAGGAACTTGAGGGGGCAATCAAATTATGCTCGGCCAATTTTACCCCCGGTTCAGATGGACTCCCATTTGAATTCTATAGTAAATACAAGGAGTCTATTCTCCCTAGACTTTACTGAATCGGTGGAGGATGGGAAATTGCCAGACTCAATGATGTAAGCCGTAATAACATTAATTCCAAAAAAAGGTAAGGACCCCTCAGAGCTGGAATCATACAGACCGATTTCACTGCTTAATGCAGATGTAAAGCTCCTTGCAAGGATCTTGGCCACAAGACTCTCTAGGGTTATTTCCTCCATTGTCCAGCCAGATCAGAAAGGCTTTATTCAAAATAAGGGCACGCACCATAATCTGCATCGGCTCTTTGCCAATATACAAGCCACGGGGGGACTACCCGCTCCATCCTGTCACTGGATGCCTCTAAGGCCTTTGACAGGGTGGAGTGGCGCTTCCTCTGGAGGGTTCTGACAAGGATGTGCTTTGGGGAAAGATTTATAAACATCCTTAAATTACTGTATAGATCTCCCACAGCGAAACTGAGTCTTAATGGGATCTTGACCACTAACTTTGATTTAAATAGAGGTACACGGCAGGGTTGCCCACTATCCCCATTGCTATTTGATATTTACATTGAGCCCCTAGCTCTGGCTATTAGACAGGATGATCAGGTTAAAGGATTTGGAACGTTAGGAGCGCAAGACCGTATCTCCTTATATGCGGATGATGTTCTTTTTTTTATAGACCATACGGAAACAACTCTCCCCAGAACTATTCAAGTGGTTAAATCATTTGGTGAGGTGTCCGGTCTTCTTATAAACTGGTCCAAGACCAGTTTGATGTTAATAGACCCGTTACCTCAGAAGGAGGCTCTTGTGACTCAGTTGGATATCGTTGACACTAGAGTTGAGCGAACACCTGGATGTTCGGGTTCAAGAAGTTCGGCCGAACTTCCCGGAAATGTTCGGGTTCGGGATCCGAACCCGACCCAAACTTCGTCCCGAACCCGAACCCCATTGAAGTCAATGGGGACCCGAACTTTTCGGCACTAAAAAGGCTGTAAAACAGCCCAGGAAAGGGCTAGAGGGCTGCAAAAGGCAGCAAAATGTAGTTAAATCCCCTGCAAACAAACGTGGATAGGGAAATGAATAAAAATAAAAATAAAATAAATAAAAATTAACCAATATCAATTGGAGAGAGGTCCCATAGCAGAGAATCAAGCTTCATGTCAGCAGAGAATCAGTCTTCATGTCATAGCAGAGAATCAGGCTTCACGTCAGCCAAAACTGGAACAGTCCATTGTCATATATTTAGGCCCCGACACCCAGACAGAGGAGAGAGGTCCCATGACAGAGAATCAGGCTTCATGTCAGCAGAGAATCGGTCTTCATGTCATAGCAGAGAATCAGGCTTCACGTCAGCCAAAACTGGAACAGTCCATTGTCATATATTTAGGCCCCGGCACCCAGACAGAGGAGAGAGGTCCCATAACAGAGATTCAGGCTTCATGTCAGCAGAGAATCAGTCTTCATGTCATAGCAGAGAATCAGGCTTCACGTCAGCCAAAACTGGAACAGTCCATTGTCATATATTTAGGCCCCGGCACCCAGACAGAGGAGAGAGGTCCCATAACAGAGATTCAGGCTTCATGTCAGCAGAGAATCAGTCTTCATGTCATAGCAGAGAATCAGGCTTCATGTCAGCCAAAACTGGAACAGTCCATTGTCATATAATTAGGCCCCGGCACCCATTCAGAGGAGAGAGGTCCCATAACAGAGAATCAGTCTTCATGTCATAGCAGAGAATCAGGCTTACCGTCAGCCAAAACTGGAACAGTCCATTGTCATATATTTAGGCCCCGGCACCCAGACAGAGGAGAGAGAACCCATAACAGAGAATCAGGCTTCATGTCAGCAAAGAATCAGTCTTCATGTCATAGTAGAGAATCAGGCTTCACGTCAGCCAAAACTGGAACAGTTCATTGTCATATATTTAGGCCCCGGCACCCAGACAGAGGAGAGAGGTCCCATAACAGAGAATCAGGCTTCATATCAGCAGAGAATCAGTCTTCATGTCATAGCAGAGAATCAGGCTTCACGTCAGCCAAAACTGGAACAGTCCATTGTCATATATTTAGGCCCTGGCACCCAGACAGAGGAGAGAGGTCCCATAACAGAGAATCAGGCTTCATGTCAGCAGAGAATCAGTCTTCATGTCATAGCAGAGAATCAGGCTTCACGTCAGCCAAACTGGAACAGTTCATTGTCAGATATTTAGGCCCCGTCACCCAGAAAGAGGAGAGAGGTCCCATAGCAGAGATTCAGGCTTCATGTCATAGCACAGAATCCTGCTTCACGTCACCCAAAACTGGAACAGTCCATTGTCAGATATTTTGGCCCCGGCACCCAGACAGAGGAGAGAGGTCCCATAGCAGAGATTCAGTCTTCATGTCATGGCAGAGAATCAGGCTTCACGTCAGCCAAAACTGGAACAGTCCATTGTCAGATATTTAGGCCCCGGCACCCAGAAAGAGGAGAGACGTCCCATAGCAGAGATTCAGGCTTCATGTCATAGCAGAGAATCATGCTTCACGTCACCCAACACTGGAACAGGCCACTGTCAGATATTTTTAGGCCCCGACACCCAGACAGAGGAGAGGTTCATTCAACTTTGGGTTGCCCCGCAATATAATGGTAAAATGAAAATAAAAATAGGATTGAATGAGGAAGTGCCCTGGAGTACAATAATATATGGTTAAGGGGAGGTAGTTAATGTCTAATCTTCACAAGGGATGGACAGGTCCTGTGGGATCCATGCCTGGTTTATTTTTATGAACGTCAGCTTGTCCACATTGGCTGTAGACAGGCGGCTGCGTTTGTCTGTAATGACGCCCCCTGCCGTGCTGAATACACGTTCAGACAAAATGCTGGCCGCCGGGCAGGCCAGCACCTCCAAGGCATAAAAGGCTAGCTCTGGCCACGTGGACAATTTGGAGACCCAGAAGTTGAATGGGGCCGAACCATTGGTCAGTACGTGGAGGGGTGTGCACACGTACTGTTCCACCATGTTAGTGAAATGTTGCCTCCTGCTAACACATTCCGTATCAGGTGGTGGTGCAGTTAGCTGTGGCGTGGTGACAAAACTTTTCCACATCTCTGCCATGCTAACCCTGCCCTCAGAGGAGCTGGCCGTGACACAGCTGCGTTGGCGACCTCTTGCTCCTCCTCTGCCTTAGCCTTGGGCTTCCACTTGTTCCCCTGTGACATTTGGGAATGCTCTCAGTAGCGCGTCTACCAATGTGCGCTTGTACTCGCGCATCTTCCTATCACGCTCCAGTGCAGGAAGTAAGGTGGGCACATTGTCTTTGTACCGGGGATCCAGCAGGGTGGCAACCCAGTAGTCTGCACACGTTAAAATGTGGGCAACTCTGCTGTCGTTGCGCAGGCACTGCAGCATGTAGTCGCTCATGTGTGCCAGGCTGCCCAGAGGTAAGGACAAGCTGTCCTCTGTGGGAGGCGTATCGTCATCGTCCTGCGTTTCCCCCCAGCCACGCACCAGTGATGGGCCCGAGCTGCGTTGGGTGCCACCCCGCTGTGAACATGCTTCATCCTCATCCTCCTCCACCTCCTCCTCATCCTCGTCCTCCTCGTCCTCCAGTAGTGGGCCCTGTCTGGCCACATTTGTACCTGGCCTCTGCTGTTGCAAAAAACATCCCTCTGAGTCACTTCTAAGAGACTGGCCTGAAAGTGCTAAAAATGACCCCTCTTCCTCCTCCTCTTCCTCCTGGGCCACATCCTCTTCCATCATCGCCCTAAGTGTTTTCTCAAGGAGACATAGAAGTGGTATTGTAACGCTGATAACGGCGTCATCGCCACTGGCCATGTAGGTGGAGTACTCGAAACAGCGCAACAGGGCACACAGGTCTCGCATGGAGGCCCAGTCATTGGTGGTGAAGTGGTGCTGTTCCGCAGTGCGACTGACCCGTGCGTGCTGCAGCTGAAACTCCACTATGGCCTGCTGCTGCTCACACAGTCTGTCCAGCATGTGCAAGGTGGAGTTCCACCTGGTGGGCACGTCGCATATGAGGCGGTGAGCGGGAAGGCCGAAGTTGCGCTGTAGCGCAGACAGACGAGCAGCGGCAGGATGTGAACGCCGGAAGCGCGCACAGACTGCCCGCACTTTATGCAGCAGCTCTGACATGTCGGGGTAGTTGTGAATGAACTTCTGCACGACCAAATTCAGCACATGCGCCAGGCAAGGGATGTGCGTCAAACCGGCTAGTCCCAGAGCTGCAACGAGATTTCGCCCATTATCGCACACCACCAGGCCGGGCTTGAGGCTCACCGGCAGCAACCACTCGTCGGTCTGTTGTTCTATACCCCCCCACAACTCCTGTGCGGTGTGGGGCCTGTCCCCCAAACATATGAGTTTCAGAACGGCCTGCTGACGTTTACCCCGGGCTGTGCTGAAGTTGGTGGTGAAGGTGTGTGGCTGACTGGATGAGCAGGTGGAAGAAGAGGAGGAGGAAGCCGAGTAGGAGGAGGAGGCAACAGGAGGCAAAGAATGTTGCCCTGCGATCCTTGGCGGCGGAAGGACGTGCGCCAAACAGCTCTTCGCCTGGGGCCCAGCCGCCACTACATTTACCCAGTGTGCAGTTAGGGAGATACAGTTGCACGAAAAAGTATGTGAACCCTTTGGAATGATATGGATTTCTGCACAAATTGGTCATAAAATGTGATCTGATCTTCATCTAAGTCACAACAATAGACAAGCACAGTCTGCTTAAACTAATAACACACAAATAATCAAATGTTACCATGTTTTTATTGAACACACCATGTAAACATTCACAGTGCAGGTGGAAAAAGTATGTGAACACTTGGATTTAATAACTGGTTGAACCTCCTTTGGCAGCAATAACTTCAACCAAACGTTTCCTGTAGTTGCAGATCAGACGTGCACAACGGTCAGGAGTTTTTCTCGACCATTCCTCTTTACAGAACTGTTTCAGTTCAGCAATATTCTTGGGATGTCTGGTGTGAATTGCTTTCTTGAGGTGATCCCACAGCATCTCAATCGGGTTGAGGTCAGGACTCTGATTGGGCCACTCCAGAAGGAGTATTTTCTTCTGTTTAAGCCATTCTGTTGTTGATTTACTTCTATGCTTTGGGTCGTTGTCCTGTTGCAACACCCATCTTCTGTTGAGCTTCAGCTGGTGGACAGATGGCCTTAAGTTCTCCTGCAAAATATCTTGATAAACTTGGGAATTCATTTTTCCTTCGCAGCAAAGCAGCCTCAAACCATGATGCCCCCACCACCATACTTCACAGTTGGGATGAGGTTTTTATGTTGGTGTGCTGTGCCTCTTTTTCTCCACACATGGTGTTGTGTGTTTCTTCCAAACAACTCAACTTTGGTTTCATCTGTCCACAGAATATTTTGCAAGTACTGCTGTGGAACATCCAGGTGCTCTTGTGCAAACTGTAAACGTGCAGCAATGTTTTTTTTGGACAGCAGTGGCTTCCTCTGTGGTATCCTCCCATGGAATCCATTATTCTCTAGTGGTTTACGTATCGTAGATTCGCTAACAGGGATGTTAGCATATGCCAGAGACTTTTGTAAGTCTTTAGCTGACACTCTAGGATTCTTTTTTACCTCATTGAGCAGTCTGCGCTGTGCTCTTGCAGTCATCTTTACAGGATGGCCACTCCTAGGGAGAGTAGCAGCAGTGTTGAACTTTCTCCATTTACACACAATTTGTCTTACCGTGGACTGATGAACAGCAAGGCTTTTGGAGATACTTTTATACCCATTTCCAGCTTTATGCAAGTCAACAATTCTTAATCGTAGGTCTTCTGAGAGCTCTTTTGTGCGAGGCATCATTCACATCAGGCAATGCTTCTTGTGAAAAGCAAACCCAGAACTGGTGTGTGTTTTTTATAGGGCGGGGCAGCTGTAACCAACACCTCCAATCTCATCTCATTGATTGGACTCCAGTTGGCTGACACCTCACTCCAATTAGCTCTTGGAAATGTCATTAGTCTAGGGGTTCACATACTTTTCCCACCTGCACTGTGAATGTTTACATGGTGTGTTCAATAAAAACGTGGTAACATTTAATTCTTTGTGTGTTATTAGTTTAATCAGACTGTGATTGTCTATTGTTGTGACTTAGATGAAGATCAGATCAAATTTTATGACCAATTTGTGCAGAAATCCATATCATTCCATAGGGTTCACATACTTTTTCTTGCAACTGTATAGCGTCCCTGGCCGTGCTTACTGGTCCACGTATCTGTGGTTAGGTGGACCTTGCCACAGATGGCGTTGCGCAGTGCACACTTGATTTTATCGGATACTTGGTTGTGGAGGGAAGGCACGGCTCTCTTGGAGAAGTAGTGGCGGCTGGGAACAACATACTGTGGGACAGCAAGCGACATGAGCTGTTTGAAGCTGTCTGTGTCCACCAGCCTGAATGACAGCATTTCATAGGCCAGTAGTTTAGAAATGCTGGCATTCAGGGCCAGGGATCGAGGGTGGCTAGGTGGGAATTTACGTTTTCTATCAAAGGTTTGTGAGATGGAGAGCTGAACGCTTCCGTGTGACATGGTGGAGATGCTTGGTGACGGAGGTGGTGTTGTTGGTGGCACATCCTCTGTTTGCTGGGCGGCAGGTGCCAACGTTCCTCCAGAGGCGGAGGAAGAGGCCGAGGCAGCAGCAGAAGAGGGAGCAGGAGGGGCCTGAGCCCTTTCTTGGTTTTGAAGCTGCTTACTCCACTGCAGCCCGTGTCTCGCATGTAGATGCCTGGTCATGCAGGTTGTGCTAAGGTTCAGAACGTTAATGCCTCGCTTCAGGCTCTGATGGCACAGCGTGCAAACCACTCGGGTCTTGTTGTCAGCACATTGTGTGAAGAAGTGCCATGCCAGGGAACTCCTTGATGCTGCCTTTGGTGTGCTCGGTCCCTGGTGGCGGCGGCCAGTAGCAGGCGAACTGTTTCGGTGACGGCTGCTCTGCTTTTGCACCCTGCTCCCGCTTTTGCTACGCTGTTGGCTTGGTCTCACCACTGCCTCTTCCTCTGAACTCTGAAAGACAGTGGCACGACCTTCATTCCATGTGGGGTCTATGACCTCATCGTCCCCTGCATCGTCTTCCACCCAGTCTTCCTCCCTGACCTCCTTTTCGGTCTGCACACTGCAGAAAGACGACGCAGTTGGCACCTGTGTTTCGTCATCATCAGAGACGTGCTGAGGTAGTATTCCCATGTCCTCATCAGGAAACATAAGTGGTTGTGCGTCAGTGCATTCTATGTCTTCCACCCCTGGGGAAGGGCTAGGTGGATGCCCTTGAGAAACCCTGCCAGCAGAGTCTTCAAACAGCATAAGAGACTGCTGCATGACTTGAAGCTCAGACAGGTTCCCCGATATGCACGAGGGTGATGTGACAGACTGATGGGCATGGGTTTCAGGCCCCACCTGTGCGCTTTCTGCAGAAGACTGGGTGGGAGATAATGTGAACGTGCTGGATCCACTGTTGGCCACCCAATTGACTAGCCCCTGTACTTGCTCAGGCCTTACCATCCTTAGAACGGCATTAGGCCCGACCAAATATCGCTGTAGATTCTGGCGGCTACTGGGACCTGAGGTAGTAGGTTTAGTAGGACGTGTAGCTGTGGCAGAACGGCCACGTCCTCTACCTGCACCAGAGGCTCCACCAACACCACCACCGCGACCATGACCGCGTCCCTTATTAGATGTTTGCCTCATAGTTAGCGTTCACAAAGCAAAGTAAAAATTGGTTATGTATGTTAAAAATAATTAACCGCCAATATAAACTCTGATGTAGGGTATTGCACAAATTTATATATTTTTTAAACTCTATATGACAGCGGTATTTGTGGCCTAAATGTGACTGTATTCGATGTACGTTAAATCCAAAATGATCAGTATATGAACACACTGTTTATTTAAACCGCAGTAAACGAATGGCCGTATTTGTGGCCTAAATGTGACTGTGTTCTATGTACGTTAAATTAAAAATGAGCAGTATATGAACACACGGTTTATTTAAACCGCAGTAAACTAATAGCCGTATTTGTGGCCCAAATGTGACTGTATTCTATGTACGTTAAATTCAAAATGAGCAGTATATGAACACACGGTTTATTTCAACCGCAGTAAACGAATGGCCGTATTTGTGGCCTAAATGTGACTGTCACCTATGCACGTGTAATTAAAGATGACCAGTATATGAACACACGGTTTATTTCAACCGCAGTAAACAAATGGCCGTATTTGTGGCCTAAATGTGACTGTATTCTATGTACGTTTAATTCAAAATGAGCAGTATAGGAACACACGGTTTATTTCAACCGCAGTAAACGAATGGCCGTATTTGTGGCCTAAATGTGACTGTCACTTATACACGTGTAATCAAAGATGACCAGTATATGAACAGACGTTTATTTCAACCGCAGTAAACAAATGGCCGTATTTGTGGCCTAAATGTGACTGTATTCTATGTACGTTAAATTCAAAATGAGCAGTATATGAACACACGGTTTATTTAATGGCCGTATTTTTGGCCTAAATGTGACTGTATTCAATGTACGGTAAATTTAAAATGAGCAGTATATGAACACACAGTTTATTTCAACCGCAGTAAACGAATGGCCGTATTTGTGACCTAAATGTGACTGTATTCTATGTACGTTAAATCCAAAATGAGCAGTATATGAACACACGGTTTATGTCAACCGCAGTAAACGAATGGCCGTATTTGTGGCCTAAATGTGACTGTCACCTATGCACGTGTAATCAAAGATGACCAGTATATGAAAAAAAGATTTTTTTTTTTAAACAAAGTTACCTAATGGCCGTATTTGTGGCCTAAATGTGACAGTCACTTATGCACGTGTAATCAAAGATAACCAGTATAGGAAAAATATATATTTTTTTAACCACAGTCAGCAAAAAAGCTGTATTTCTGGACTTGCAGACATGCAGATAGATAGTGCTGGTGCACTATATGAAAAAAAAATTTTTTTAAACACAGTCAGCAAAAAAGCTGTATTTCCGGACTAGCAGACATGCAGATAGATAGTGCTGCACCAGCATGTCTGAATAAAATGGCTGCCGATTAGGTATTCATAGTGACAAACTGAAGTAAAAAAAAAATGCGTTTTCAACAGAAGTTGGCTCAGTGCAGGCTTAAAAAAACTGTGCACTGCACCCACAAAACACATTGCATTGAGATCGCTGAGTTATAAGGCAGTTCTTCTTAGTATTTATCCCTGATCTGTCCCTGACAGCAGCAGCAGCATCCTCTCCCTACACTAAGAATAACAGAGTGACGTGCAGCGCTATGTATATATATATATATAGAGGCTGGGTCACATGCTGCAGTTGGCCAATCACAGCCATGCCAATAGTAGGCATGGCTGTGATGGCTTCTAAGGGCAAACAGTTAAACGCTTGTTGATTGCCTGCTTTGCAGCCTTTCAAAAAGCGCCATAAAAATCGCTGAACACCGAACACGAACCCAAACTTTTATGTAAATGTTCGGGTTCGGGTCCGGGTCCAAAAAAAACTAAAGTTCGGTACGAACCCGAACTTTACTCATCTCTACTACACAAAATAATATTTGGATATTCCAGACACAGTGACAAATGACAGTCTGCCAGGGCCATACACATACATTGTATAACAGAATTCATAATCTGCATAAACATAATACAGTCCTGATCAAAAGTTTAAGACCACTTGAAAAATGGCAAAAAATCTTATTTTACATTGTTGGATCTTAACAAGGTTCCAAGTAGAGCTTCAACATGCAACAAGAAGAAGTGAGAGTGAGACAAAAAAAAATTTGAGCATTCAATTAATTGAAAATAGCGATTAAACTGAAACAGGCTGTTTTTCAGCTGATCAAAATTTTAGGACCACATGCCTTTAAAAGGCCAAATCTGTGCAAAGATGTGGATTCATTGTCATTTTCTGTCAGGTAGTCACACGTTGTGATGGCAAAGGCAAAAAAACTTCCTTTTTGAACGTGGTTGGGTTGTTGAACTGCATAAGCAGGGTCTCTCACAGCGCGCCATCGCTGCTGAGGTGGGACGCAGTAAAGACAGTTATTTGGAATTTCTTAAATGATCCTGAGGGTTATGGAACAAAAAATTCAAGTGGAAGACCCAAAAAAAATTCATCAGCACTGAGCCGGAGGATCCAATTGGCTGTCCGTCAAGACACTGGACGATCCTCGACCCAAATTAAGGCCCTTACTGGTGCTGACTGCAGCCACATAACCATCAGACGGCATCTGAGACTGAAGGGCTTCAAAAACAAAAAACGTCTTCAAAGACCTCGTCTCCTTGAACGCCACAGAACTGCTCGTTTGGACTTTGCAAGAGAGCACCAAACATGGGACATTCAAAGGTGGAAGAAAGTTTTATTCTCTGATGAGAAAAAATGTAACCTTGATGGTCCTGATGGTTTCCAACGTTACTGGCATGACAAGCAGATCCCACCTGAGATGCTTTCTACGCGCCACAGTGGAGGGGGCGCCATAATGGTCTGGGGTGCTTTTTCCTCCAGTGGAACAATGGAGCTTCAGGAAGTGCAGGGGCGTCAAATGGCCGCTGGCTATGTCCAGATGTTGCAGAGAGCATTTCTCATGACTGAGAGCCCTCGTCTGTGTGGTAACGACTGGGTTTTTCAACAGAACAATGCTACAGTACACAATGCTCGAAGGACAAGGGACTTCTTCCAGGAGAATAACATCACTCTTTTGGCCCAACCTGCGTGTTCCTCTGATCTAAATCTAATTGAGAACCTTTGGGGATGGATGGCAAGAGAAGTTTACAAAAATGGACAACAGTTCCAGACAGTAGATGGCCTTCGTGCGTCCGTCTTCACCACTTGGAGAAATGTTCCCACTCACCTCATGGAAACGCTTGCATCAAGCATGCCGAAATGAATTTTTTTATGTGATAAACAATAACGGCGGAGCTACTCCTTACTGAGTTCATGTTTGGAAGTTGGATTTCTTTTTTGCGGGGGTTTAGTTTTTTTTGGAGGTGTGGTCCTAAACTTTTGATCAGCTGAAAAACAGCCTGTTTCAGTTTATTCGTTGTAGAATGCTCAAAAAATGTTTTGTCTCACTCCCATTTCTTCTTGTTGCATGTTGAAGCTCTACTTGGAATCTTGTTAAGATCCAGCCATGCTAAATATGATTTTTTGCCATTTTTCAAGTGGTCTTAAACTTTTGATCAGGACTGTAGCTTACCTTCTCAGCTCTAAGGTTCTGTGTAGGAACCCAAAGGCGGCAGTGTGACGATATGGCCGCTTGCGGGTTCCTCCAGAACCACTCGGGCGCCAAACTTCCTCGTTGTAGTCCTTTTTGTAGCGGTCCCTGATTGAGCCAACCACACAAGAATAGTCTCCCCTGGAACAAGAAAATAAATAAATAAATAAAAATTGATTTGTTTTTTTCAAATAACTTATTTGTTGACATCAAAACTGGTTTACTATTTAATTGAACCTGCCACAACAACCTTAAAAAAAAATAAGGCTTTAAACTATCGGTGGCAGAGAACCACATCAAATAGACGACGGTAAACCAGTTTTGAGAGGGGTAATTCTCAGCATCTGCTCTTATTCTACATATACAGTATAACACTGCACAATACCACTTCTCTTGTCCCGCTTGCAGGGTGTAATTTTCAGTATTTGCTCTTATTCTATATATATGGACACTGCACACTGCCATTTCTCTTGTCCTGTATACTAGATGTAAAACTCAGTATCTGCTATTGTTGCGGAGCTCCAAGACATACCATCAATATCTGTCACGGCGGGGAGTGGGGGAAACCCCCCACCGTACAATATCAGTTGCTGCTATGCCAGATAGCAGGGAACAGGGAGCAGGTCACCTCCTAACGCGACCCTGAAGATCTCCCTAAACTCCTAATGCATGAGCTGCCTCAGAAGGTAAGGGGGCTCATGCTCACCAACCTAGAACCCTAGGTATCCCTGCTATGCCCTAAGCCTGAAGACAGGGCAGAGACCACCCATTTATCCTACACAACGGATGCATGGTGTCTCCAGAAGCCCAGCAGCTGGCCACCAACTAGACAGGGTTCACAGCCAAACGACATGTAAGCAACAAAAGGCAACAGACAACCTAGGTTACCAGAACTTACCTGCTGCCGACGAGATGGACCGGAAACGCACCGTCTAGATGTTTGCTTAAACCCCTCTGGGAAAGCAACCCCCTTTCGGAGGAAACACACCACAACACAATAACCTCCAAGCAAGGCCCACACCATAACAACATACACCAGGTGGGAGAGGGAAAACAGAAACACGCCGGAGGGGACACACAGACAGAGCAAGGGAAACAAATAATATAACAAATAAGGGTGGCTCACACAGACTATTACATACAGCCAGGGAGCAGAGCTCCTACACAGACTGACAAGCAAAATCAAACTGACCTCAGGTTACACCACCCCAACATATAAGGAGGCCTGAGGTCACACCCACCACACCTAGCAAACACACCTTAACCCCGTGCACACCAGGATGGGAAGGGACACACAACTTAAAAGGGAAGTGTCAAAACATGCAAAAACAACATGTTGCCACCAGCAACAAGCATGCACGGCAAAAGTGTCCTGGTCCACGATACCAGACCATGACACAGCCGTGACAATATCTCCACTTAAATCCCCTTGTAGCTGAAGAAGCAGGTCAATGTCCAAGAGACAATTTCCCCAGTAACTGGACGACACACAGTTTTGGGGAGTCAACTGACTTTTCTAGGCATGGCACACATGGTTTCAAACCCCAAACACCCTCATTCGCATACAATAGAGTACATAGATTACTATAATACAAGGAAAGGTGGGGTCAGACAATAGCAAGGGCTTATGGGAGGTTGAGGGGGACACGGCAGCTAGTTTAACCCCTTAAGGACCGGGCTCATTTTCACCTTAAAGACCAGGCCATTTTTTGCAAATCTGACCAGTGTCACCTTATGTGTGAATAACTTTAAAACGCTTTTACTTATCCAGGCCATTCTGACATTGTTTTTTCATCACATGTTGTACTTCATGACACTGGTAAAATGGAGTAAAAAAAAATCATTTTTATTTATAAAAAAATACCAAATTTACCAAAAATTGGGAAAAATTTGCAAATTTCCAAGTTTCAATTTCTCTACTTCTATAATGCATAGTAATACCTCCAAAAATAGTTATTAATTTATATTCCCCATATGTCTACTTCATGTTTGGATCATTTTGGGAATACCATTTTATTTTTTGTAATTTTTCAGAAATTTTTCAAAACCCACTTTTTAAGGACCAGTTCAGGTCTGACGCCATTTTGGAAACAACACCCCTCAAGGTATTCAAAACCGATTTTACAAACTTTGTTAACCCTTTAGGTGTTCCACAAGAGTTATTGGCAAATGGAGATGACATTTCAGAATAAAATTTTTTGGCTAATTTTCTATTTTAATCCATTTTTTCCAGTAACAAAGCAAGGGTTAACAGCCAAACTAAACTCAATATTTATTGCCCTGATTCTGTAGTTTATAGAAACACCCTATATGTGGTCGTAAACTACTGTACGGGCACACGGCAGGGCGCAGAAGGAAAGGAACACCATATGGTTTCTGGAAGGCAGATTTTGCTGGACTGGTTTATTTACACCATGTCCCATTTGAAGCCCTCCTGATGCACCCCTAGAGTAGAAACTCCACAAAAGTGACCCAGTTTTGGAAACTACGGGATAAGGTGGCAGTTTAGTTGGGACTATTTTTAGGGTACATATGATTTAGGGTTGCTCTATATTCCATTTTTGTGAGGCAAGTTTACAAAAAATTGAAATTCAGAAATTTCATCTCCATTTGCCAATAACTCTTGAGGAACACCTAAAGCGTTAAAAAAGTTTGTAAAATCAGTTTTGAATAACTTGAGAGGTGTAGTTTCTTAGATGGGGTCACTTTTATGGAGTTTCTACTCTAGGGGTGCATCAGGGGGGCTTCAAATGGGACATGGTGTAAAAAAAAACAGTCCAGCAAAATCTGCGTTCCTTTCCTTCTGCGCCCTGCCGTTTGGCCATACATCATTTTACGACCACATATGGGGTTTTTCTGAAAACTAAAGAATCAGGGCTATAAATATAGAGTTTGACTGTTAACCCTTGCTTTGTTAACGGAAAAAATTAATAGAATTGAAAAATTTAGCATAAAATAGCTGTTTTGGCACCGTTTTTTTTTTTTTTTTCTTTTACTGTGTTCATTTAAAGGGTTAGGTCATCTGTTATTTTTATAGAGCAGATTCGTACAGACGCAGCAATACTTAATATGTCTACTTTTTTTTTATTTATTTAGGTTTTACACTATAATATCCTTTTTAAACAAAAAATAAATCTCCATAATCTGAGAGTCCGTTTTTTTTTTTTAGTTTTTAGCCTATTGTCTTAAGTAAGGGCTAATTTTTTGCGGAATGAGAGGACGGTTTTATTGGCACTATTTTGGAGTGCATATGACTTTTTGATTGCTTGTTATTACACTTTTTGTGATGTAAGGGGACAAAAAAAAGCAATTTTTTGTCACCTTTCATCACAAAAAGGGTAATAGCAAGCGATCAAAAAGTGATATGCCCCCCAAAATAGTGCCAATAAAACCATCCTCTCATCCCGCAAAAATGAGCCCATAATTAAGACAATCAGCTAAAAATTTTAATAAAAACTGACTCTCAGACTATGGAGATACTAAAATGTATATTTTTTTTGTTTAAAAAGGGATATTATAGTGTAAAACCTAAATTAATTTTAGAGAAAGTAGACATATTAGGTATTGCCACGTCCGTAAGAATCTGCTCTAGAAAAATAACACATGCTCTAACCCCTCAGATGAACACAGTCAAAAAAATAAAATAAAAATGGTGTAAAAAATGGCTTTTTTTACACCGTTTTTATTTAATTTTTTTGACTGTGTTCATCTGAGGGGTTAGGTCATGAGATCTACATATATATATATATATATATATGTAGAATATTCGCAAATACAAATATATAGCACTATATTCTAAATCTTCGCGAATTGTCGAAGTTGCGATATTCACAATAAAAATTTGCGCACCCAACACTAACAACTACTGTGTAGTGGCATAAAGGGGTAATAATTACTATGTGGGGGCATTAAAGAGACTGGGTGGGATTGGGTGTGTATAGTTATGAGTTAGAGGCGTGGTCTAGTACGAAAAGAAATTGATGTGGCGAGCTGGGTACGCCACACATTTTGTCCCTCATTGTGCTTTTCAGAAGTTGGGAGGAATGCTTCCTGTTGGTTAGATTTCTGCTGCCTGAAATAAAACAATTATAATTAAGAAACACCCTGCTATTATCTATATAATCCCATTACATTTGCCTCTATACAGGGATACATCCATGTATATCCAGTACAGCCCAAGAGGCCATAGGATCATAGGCAAGAACTGAGACACAATACTGATTAATTATTATCTCTAAAAGCCTTGATGGTATTATCCTGTATTATGCAGCATTCTAACCATTAGGACCTACACAACAGGTAGACCCTGCCATCATCCATTTACTTACAGAGAATAGTAGTCTATCAAGAAACTATGCAGCACATCAGATGTTACATATAATGTTCATTTAACCTATGTCCTGAACCTGTACTCTGCAAAGAAAGAAACGTTTTCAAATACATCTGGTAAGAATGAACAATGCACATAAAGTACATGTCCAGTTCATCTCCCCAGTGGGTGATGACCACAGCTCAGTAAGAGTCAATTTCACACTAGAGAGAAAATTGTCATATATAAATGTATTTTATTTTCACATTTTTCATATTTAATATATGAATTTGAAGCATGGCTCAGTTTGCTGCTATCTAAAATCTTTGAGATGAGAGAAAATAAAGTTTTATGGCTACGCAGCAGATGGTCAGTGTGGTATATGTCTTCCAAAGAGATATCTCACATTTAAATTTTATAGGAAGGCACTTCAGAAGCAGCCGTATGAGACAGATGCAGAATGGCAAAATGAGAGCTAAAAAAAGAGAGAATACACTTGCTCATTTGCATGTATAAATATTTAAATTGGCACCACATTTCAGCAACTGGTAAAGTTAATGACCTTTTGATAACCTTGAACCAGAAATCACCAAAAGCTGAATATAATATGTCAGAGTATTTAAATTATAGAGATTTCATGTAGTATGCAAAACACACACTTCAGAACTTGATGAAATATGGCATAATATATCAAGATAATGCAGCTTTCTCCATGACATAGTGCAAGAATGTTCTCTTGTAAGCAATATATGTTTCCATCAAATGTGAGAAAATTTAGGGCAATGAAGGGAGGATTAAAGAATGAACATAAAACTTAGTTCAATGAATAGGGCACAGTTAAAGAAACACTAATCTCCGAAATAAAGTGATGATAGATGAATCTATAGTTTTATATTTATTTCAGTATTCTTAGCAATGCCAATCACAAAGTTTTATGTGATGTAGATGTACTGTAGATCATACCTGAAAAGAGGGAATGTAATTGTTTTAAAACGTGAAGTAAAAAGATATGAGAACGAATAACCACTTCTCAGGAATGTGGCCTCAGCACAATGGGGTTGGGTATGATGTAACTATCCCTAACCAACTAAATTACAATGAAGAATTTATTACACAAAATATTAAGGATAATATAAAATAGGCAGAATTAAGGGAGGCAGAACCAATCAGTACTCCAAATTCCCTTTACAACACAGTAACAAACATATATCAACATGTGCATGGTACCTAAATCTAGCAATCTTGGTTTTGCTCAAAATGCTCATGTGTTTAAATGATTAGATGGGTTTTTACCAGGAATTCTATACGGCTTGTCCATCGGACAGGCAATAAGTTTGATAAGTGGTGGTCTGACCACTGGAGCCGCTACCAATCAGCACAATCAAGAGACCATGGCACTGGGGTGATGTCACTACCAGAGCTTTGAGACGTTCTCACAGCTCTGTTTCTCCACCCCTGTGATGATGTCACTACTAGAGCTTGGAGGAGTTCTCACTGCTCTGTTTCTCCGCCCCTGTGATGAGCTCTTTACTTTCTGTTTCCTTCCTCCCAGCTGTTCCTCCTGCGTTTGATTTCCCTGCCTTTAAATCACCCCTCCTCCTTTTGTAGTGTGTGGATTATATTTCTCATTTGAGTTGTAGCTCTTGCTTGAGTATCTTCCCTTGTATGCTATCCTTTCACTGGACCTGTGTTCTGCTGCAGCAAGTACTCCGGATATTGCCAGCCTGTCTTTGGATCCGTCTTCACTGCGGCTGCAGCTCCTTCAGCTAAGTGTGCAGACATTGTAGTGTATCTGTGTGTTTTCTGACTGGATCCGAGGCGACCACGGTTCCCTCCATATACTGAGCAGGGCACCGGTGGCCGTGCCCCTTCCACTATTGTAGGTGGTCATCAGTCTTAGGTACGCGGGCATGCCTCATTCCACCATTTGGATCCGGGCATGGGCTTAGCAGCATAGGGAGAGCTTTGAGGGTCTTACAGGGGTCACCCTTTATCCTCCGTAGTTTGGGTCCGGTCAGTAGCTCTATTTTCTGTGCATGCTCTTGTTGCTCACATACAGCCGTGACACTATAATCCACCAAAACCGTCTTTTTTGACATGGATCCGCTTTCTGGCCTGGTTGACCGCATGCAGGGTCTTTCTTTGGAGGTAGCGGATCTCCGTCAATCTATGACTCAGCTTCAAGCATTGGGCTCTGCTCTGGCCCATGGAGTCTGTTGCGAGCCAAAGGTCTCACTTCCGGAAACGTTCTCCGGGGGCAGTGAGAGTTTTGTTCGCTTCAGAGAGGCATGCAAACTCCATTTTTGCTTGTGTCCCCATTCCTCTGGTAATCAGGAGCAGAGGGTGAGGATTGTCATCTCCCTGCTCAGGGGTAATGCTCAGACTTGGGCTTTTTCGCTGCCATCAGGGGATCCCTCCCTTCGATCTGTGGAAGGATTTTTTGTGGCCCTGGGGAAGATATATGATGACCCGGATCGTGTTGCTCTGGCCGAATCTAACTTACGTTTTTTATGCCAGAGCAAACTGTCTGCGGAGCTTTATTGTTCTGAATTTCGGAGATGGGCAGCTGATTCAGGTTGGAATGATGCTGCACTCCGGAGTCAGTTCTGTCATGGTCTCTCAGAGAGATTGAAAGATGCGTTTGCTTTCCATGAGAGACCAACGTCCTTAGAGTCTGCCATGTCATTGGCGGTACGCCTTGACAGGCGTCTAAGAGAAAGAAACGAGACCTCTCTGTCAAGCCATTGTCAGTCTAGGGGCAGTGGTGCGGACTCATTCAGTGTGCAGGGGCCTCATCCTGTCTCAGTCCCCTCTGAGGAGGAGCCCATGCAGCTAGGTCGACTTGCCCCTGATAAAAGAGGATTTAGTCCTCAGAGTATGGTGTGTTTTTGTTGTGGGGGCATAGGTCATTTGGCAAATGTTTGTCCGTCTAGGAGATTCTTGAACTGTACTAAGAGCGATAATAAGAGAAAAACCTCAAAAGGTAAATCATCAAACTCTGCTTCATCTGCTACTTTGGGCAAAGTTGATGTAGGAATTGATGCTTTTCCTCTGACCTGCAGTTCCCATTTTCTCCTGTCTGCCAGAGTGGCGCTAGAGAGCAAAGTCATTTCTTGTGAGATTTTTGTTGATAGTGGAGCGGTCGTCAATCTTATTGACACTCAATTTGTAGCCATGCATGGTTTTCAGGTTTGCACATTAGAAAAGGATATACCTGTTTTTGCTATTGACTCTGCTCCACTCTCACAGAGATCTCTGAAGGGCATTGTTCACAATATCCGGTTAGCTGTAGGTGACACTCATGTGGAGGATATATCTTGTTTTGTCCTTAACGGATTGCCTTCTCCTCTAGTTTTGGGGTTACCCTGGCTCACTAGACATAACCCCACTATTGATTGGCAAGGAAGGCAAATAAATGAGTGGAGTGACTTTTGTAGAGAGAATTGTCTTACAGCGACTTTTGCAGAGGTGTCTACTAAAACTGTGCCATCATTTCTCTCTGATTTCTCGGACGTGTTTTCCGAGAGCGGTGTTCAGGAGCTACCTCCTCACCGGGAGTTTGACTGTCCCATTAACCTCATTCCCGGCGCCAAGCTGCCAAAAGCTCGCCTCTACAATCTCTCACAACCGGAAAGAATCGCAATGCAAACCTATATCTCCGAGAGTCTCGATAAGGGGCATATTCGTCCCTCAAAATCACCTGTTGCCGCTGGGTTTTTTTTTGTTAAAAAAAAAGATGGCTCTCTGAGACTTTGCCTAGATTTTAGGGAGCTGAACCGTATCACGATTCGCGATCCCTATCCCCTTCCTCTGATCCCGGACCTCTTCAACCAAATTGTTGGGGCCAAGGTTTTTTCCAAATTGGATTTGAGAGGCGCGTACAACCTGGTCAGGGTCAGAGAGGGGGATGAATGGAAAACGGCCTTTAATACCCCTAACGGGCATTTCGAGAATCTCGTTATGCCTTTCGGCCTAATGAATGCTCCGGCCGTCTTTCAGCATTTTGTTAACAGTATTTTCTACCATTTAATGGGGAAATTTGTATTGGTGTATCTTGATGATATTTTGATTTTTTCCCCTGATGTTCAGACCCATCAGGATCATCTTTTTCAGGTTCTGCAGATTCTGCGGGAAAATAAATTGTACGCCAAGCTGGAGAAATGTCTTTTTATGGTATCGGAGATTCAATTTCTGGGTTTTCTCCTCTCTGCTTCTGGTTTTCGCATGGATCCGGAGAAGGTCCGTGCTGTACTTGAGTGGGAGCTTCCTGAGAATGAGAAGGCATTGATGCGCTTTCTGGGTTTTGCGAACTATTACAGAAAGTTCATTTTGAATTATTCCTCTGTTGTCAAACCCCTCACTGACAAAAAAGGGGGCGGATTTTTCCTCTTGGTCGGAGGAGGCGCTTGCAGCTTTTTCTAAGATTAAAGAGAGTTTTGCATTTTGTTTCCTTACCTTTTATTGTTGAGGTGGATGCTTCCGAGGTGGGTGTGGGTGCGGTTTTGTCCCAGGGCCCTTCTGCCAAATGGCGACCCTGTGCCTTTTTCTCTAAAAAACTCTCCCCGGCAGAGAAAAACTATGATGTGGGAGATAGGGAGTTGTTGGCCATCAAGTTGGCTTTCGAGGAATGGCGCCATTGGTTGGAGGGGGCCAGGCACCCTATCACCGTTTTACCGACCATAAGAATCTGGCATACTTGGAGTCGGCCAGGCGTATGAATCCGAGACAGGCCAGATGGTCTCTGTTCTTCTCCAGATTCAATTTTGTCGTTACATTCCGCCCTGGGATCAAAAATGTGAAGGCTGATGCTCTCTCTCGCTGTTTTCTGGGAGGAGGAAACTCAGAGGACCCGGGTCCCATTTTGGCGGAGGGGGTAGTTGTTTCTGCTCTATATTCTGATTTGGAGGCCGAGGTCCAGGCTGCCCAGACTGAGGCACCTGCCCGTTGTCCTTCTGGGAAGTTGTTTGTGCCTCCTGAGCTACGTCACAAACTCTTCAAGGAGCATCATGATACTGTTCTTGCTGATCACCCCGGGAGTAGAGCCACAGTAGATCTCATTGCTCTGAGATTTTGGTGGCCGGCTCTTCGTAAGTTGGTGGAGGGTTTTGTGGCTGCTTGTGAGACGTGCGCTCGCGTTAAGGTCCCTCGTTTACGGCCTTCAGGTTCCCTTCTCCCGTTACCCATACCTTCCCGTCCTTGGACACACCTGTCCATGGACTTTATCACGGATCTTCCTCGTTCCTCAGGGAAGTCGGTGATCCTGGTGGTGGTGGACCGTTTTAGCAAGATGGCTCATTTCGTACCTTTCCCTGGTTTACCCAATGCTAAAACGTTGGCGCAAGCTTTTGTCGACCATATTGTTAAATTGCATGGCATTCCCTCTGATATTGTTTCCGATAGAGGCACGCAGTTTGTGTCCAGATTCTGGAAGGCTTTCTGTTCTCGCCTGGGGGTTCGGCTGTCCTTCTCTTCTGCTTTTCACACGCAGTCGAATGGTCAGACTGAGCGCCTCAATCAGAATCTGGAGACATATTTGCGCTGTTTTGTGGCAGAGAACCAGGAGGATTGGTGTTCATTTCTCCCTCTTGCTGAGTTTGCTCTGAACAACCGTCGTCAGGAATCTTCTGATAAGTCACCATTCTTTGGTGCATATGGGTTCCATCCGCAGTTTGGGACATTCTCGGGAGGGGCTCTTTCTGGTTTACCTGAGGAGGAGAGATTTTCCTCATCTTTGTCTACCATTTGGCAAAAGATTCAGAGTAATCTTAGAAAGATGAGTGAGAAGTATAAGCGTGTGGCTGATAAGAGATGTGTGCCTGGTCCGGACCTGAATGTGGGTGATCTGGTGTGGTTGTCTACAAGAAATATTAAACTGAAGGTTCCCTCCTGGAAATTGGGTCCCAAGTTTATTGAGCCTTATAAAATCTTGTCAGTCATCAATCCTGTTGCCTTCCGTCTTGATCTTCCACGGGTTTGGAAGATACATAATGTATTTCACAGATCTCTCTTAAAACCATATGTCCAGCCCACGGTACCCTCCTCTTTGCCTCCTCCGATTTTGGTTGATGGCAATCTGGAGTTTGAGGTTTCCAGAATTGTGGACTCTCGCATTGTCCGCGGTTCTCTTCAGTACCTCGTTCATTGGAAGGGTTATGGTCCTGAGGAGAGGATGTGGGTTCCGGTGTCGGACATTAAAGCCACTCGCCTCATCAGGGCATTTCATAGGGCTCATCCTGAGAAGGTGGGTCCTGGGTGTCCGGAGTCCACCCGTAGAGGGGGGGGTACTGTCACTACCAGAGCTTTGAGACGTTCTCACAGCTCTGTTTCTCCACCCCTGTGATGATGTCACTACTAGAGCTTGGAGGAGTTCTCACTGCTCTGTTTCTCCGCCCCTGTGATGAGCTCTTTACTTTGTTTCCTTCCTCCCAGCTGTTCCTCCTGCATTTGATTTCCCTGCCTTTAAATCACCCCTCCTCCTTTTGTAGTGTGTGGATTATATTTCTCATTTGAGTTGTAGCTCTTGCTTGAGTATCTTCCCTTGTATGCTATCCTTTCACTGGACCTGTGTTCTGCTGCAGAAAGTACTCCGGATATTGCCAGCCTATCTTTGGATCCGTCTTCACTGCGGCTGCAGCTCCTTCAGCTAAGTGTGCAGACATTGTAGTGTATCTGTGTGTTTTCTGACTGGATCCGAGGCGACGATGGTTCCCTCCATATACTGAGCAGGGCACCGGTGGCCGTTCCCCTTCCACTATTGTAGGGGTTACAGTGGTCATCAGTCTTAGGTAGGCGGGCATGCCTCGTTCCACCATTTGGATCCGGGCATGGGCTTAGCAGCATAGGGAGAGCTTTGAGGGTCTGACAGGGGTCACCCTTTATCCTCCCTAGTTTGGGTCCGGTCAGTAGCTCTATTTTCTGTGCATGCTCTTGTTGCTCACATACAGCCGTGACAGGTGAGTCACCATGCCTGTGTAAGGGCTCTTTCACACCTGCGTTATTGTCTTCCGGCATAGAGTTCCGTCGTCGGGGCTCTATGCCGGAAGAATCCTGATCAGTTTTATCCTAATGCATTCTGAATGGAGAGAAATCCGTTCAGGATGCATCAGGATGTCTTCAGTTCCGGAACGGAACGTTTGTTGGCCGGAGAAAATACTGCAGCATGCTGCGCTTTTTGCTCCGGCCAAAAATCCGGAACACTTGCCGCAAGGCCGGATCCGGAATTAATGCCCATTGGAAGGCATTGATCCGGATCCGGCCTTAAGCTAAACGTCGTTTCGGCGCATTGCCGGAGCCGACATTTAGCTTTTTCTGAATGGTTACCATGGCTGCCGGGACGCTAAAGTCCTGACAGCCATGGTAAAGTGTAGCGGGGAGCGGGGGAGCAGCATACTTACCGTCCGTGCGGCTCCCCGGGCGCTCCAGAGTGACGTCAGGGCGCCCCAAGCGCATGGATCACGTGATCGCATGGATCACGTCATCCATGCGCATGGGGCGCTCTGACGTCATTCTGGAGCGCCCCGGGAGCCGCACGGACTGTAAGTATACCGCTCCCCCGCTCCCCGCTCCTACTATGGCAACCAGGACTTTAATAGCGTCCTGGGTGCCATAGTAACACTGAAAGCATTTGGAAGACGGTTCCGTCTTCAAATGCTTTCAGTACACTTGCGTTTTTCCGGATCCGGCGGGCACCTCTGGCAACGGAAGTGCATGCCGGATCCCAACAACGCAAGTGTGAAAGAGGCCTAAACAGTAAAGGGGACACAAAAGTCAATGTTGCAGTCCCTTCCTTCACGGTTCTGTTATGGTTAGATCAGGGATGCTCAACCTGCGGCCCTCCAGCTGTTGTAAAACTACAACTCCCACAATGCCGTGCTATAGGCACGTGTCCGCCTGATGATGTGAAGGCAAACGGATCCATCCTGATGCACAATGTAACTCAATGGGGACGGCACCGTTTTCACTGACACAATCTGACACAATAGAAAACGGATCCGTCCTCCATTGACTTTCAATGGTGTTCAAGAAGGATACGTTTTGGCTATGTTACAAATAATACAAACGGATCCGTTTTGAATGGATGAATGCGGTTGTATTATCTGAATAGAAGTTTTTGTGCAGATCCATGACGGATCCGCACCAAACGCGAGTGTGAAAGTAGCTTTAGTCCTAAAACAGGATTGGATCTGAAGGAGAAAAGTAAGACCCCATACATGGTTGTATTACAGATCTATGCACCCACAGTGTTCTAAGGGCCAATACTGTACCTTCACAGGCCTTAGACTAGAGATGAGAGAATTTCTCAAAAATTCTATTTGGTTGGTTTGCCGAATTTTCCGAAAAGATTTGATTCGATCCGAATTTATTTGTGGCAAATCGTGTTAAAAAATACTGCTATTTCCTGGCTGCAGAGAGACTGTATAGTGGTGTAGAACACTGTGCCTTGCAGTAGCATGCATAGGGAGTCTGCTGTGGTAGTGAAACAATACAGTGAGTCAGTATGACATGCAGATGACAGGCGTCGCTCTTAGAATCACTGCACACTTCACTTATTTGGGCAGTTATGGGGCCAAAACTGTCCAAATAACTCAAATGTGAACTCAGCCTTACAGGTCGATGTTAGCATCAAGAAGAAGCGCACTCCTTTTACAACGTCATCAGCTGATTCAACATAGATGTCTACAGAACCTTTTCTATTAAACGCTTATACATGTAGAGACCCCCCTACAGAGTGAAGAGGGTGTCAGCAGTAAGTTTGTGTTGATGTCACTGATTATTTAGCCCTTCCTGTGATCTGTCAGAGCAATAACCCCCAAAAAACGGATCCTGTCTGTGGACCATCCGCCTTCACTCGGTCAGCATTTGGTCAGTAATCCATCAGTATTGCTAAAGCCAAAAAAAAAAAAAAAAAAAACAGAAATGGATCCAAAGCACAGATGACACGTGAATGGAATATTTGCAAGTCTTCTGTGTTTTGTACCCACTCCTGCTTTTGGCTACCAAATCACAAGCCAATTCTGATGAAAAATAGAGAACATGTCATATAGGCCTTATAGCTGCTACATACACAGGATCCGTTGTCTCATTTTTCCTACCTTCTGACAGATCAGAAGAAAGGTCAAATAAATGATGATTTAAACCAGGCCAAAAAGGAAAAATAATGTCCCAGTCATGGAGTGGTGAGGTGGCAGCAGCATGAGGAGACCACAGAGTGACGAAGTGGCAGCAGCATGAAGAGACCACAGAGTGGAGAGGTGGCACCAGCATCAGGAGACCACAGAATGACCAAGCGACATAGTGGTGAGGTAGCAGCAGCATGAGGAGACCACAAAGTGGCCCAGTGACATAGTGGTGAGGTAGCAGCATCATGAGGAGACCACAGAGTGGCCCAGTGACATAGTGGTGAGGTAGCAGCAGCATGAAGAGACCACAGAGTAGTAATGTGGCAGCAACATGAGGAGACCACAGAGTAGTGATTAGTGATGACCAACATAGGCAATATTCAAAGTTGCGATATTTTGCGAATTTTTGGCCACATATTCTCCATAAGTTCGCAAATTCAAGAATTCATGATTCCAAAAATCTGTAATGTAATATGCACATATTGCGCGCGCAATTTCATTACCTATAACATATAATAAACAGACAATTACACAAAGGATGTATGCCAAAAGCCAGGTATGTGCTAACTATTGTTGAGTGAGCATGCTCAGCCGAATACCATCATATACCTACAATGTTGTTTACAAACAAACGACGATAGAATGCCCAAGATAATCAAAAATATAAATCATTTTATTACAAGAAAATTCATAACATCATAATATACAAAATAAAAATAACGGGGAACAACAGTAGAGTGGCAATGCCAGAATCCACTGGCCTAAGCGGCTATCACCCACAAACAGATGTTAATCATGCCCGCCACAGCTAAAATAAAGACGTATGCACAGTCAGATCAAAAAGGTAATATCAATAATGAAATAGAAATACACAAAGTAAGTAGATAATTATACACCATAAAGAAGCTAAAGATATAGCATATAGGGGTATCCCGCTCAATGTGTACAGGTCCCTAAAAGGAACAAAACTCTAAAGGGAAACCTATCACTCAATAGAGCAAATAAGAACAAGAGAAAAGTAAATCCCCTAAAAAAAAAAGAAGTGAAAAACCCTATAGTAATTGAGTGAACTAAGTGAGTAAAATGAGCCATAAAGAAGACAGTAATAGAATCAGTGCATATCCTTTTTTTGTCTGCTTCTTTCTTTCTCTTCTTTTCCGTTTGAATTGTTTTACACTTCTTGCATCACTCTTCTAGTGGTTGGTATTCTCCCATATGTTAGAACCCATATTTTATGGCATGTGTGCCGGATGTATTATGATTTATTTTGGTATCTTGGTTACCTGATCAGCTGCTGCAGCGCTCTGCTGTGGTGAGCTGTGCGTCGGGTCACGTGGGGTCGCCGCTACGTATCCTTGGGAAGGCGGGCTGGAACGCATGGTTTGCGTTCTACCCCTCCTCCTGATGAGCCTGGCGTCTGCATTGTTGGTTCGGCGTGCATCACCAGGTATCAAGCGCTCGATATCAGGCAGCAGCTGTCTTTGATTTATACTAATATTATATGCACCTGGCACTTGTGGGAGATATAAATAAGGGCTTATGACTACATGCAGGGGCAGACATAAGCCGGTGCAGCCGGTTCAGCTGCACAGGGGCCCAGCGTGTGAGGGGGCCCATTCATACTAGTAAGCGCTTCTGGAAGCGCTCACTAGTATGCAAGAGATCGGCGCTTGCTTACTTACCCCTGTGGCGCTGGTCTCCTCCAGCCTGACTGTGTACAGCGCGCACTATGACCTGACGCTGTACGCAGTCAGGTCACGTGTGCAGCGCGGGCTGTTGGAGACAGGACAGGGAGAGCAGGAGAGGTAAGTTTTAATTATTTATTTTAGTCTGATCTGAGGTCTGATATGATGGGGCCCTGGGGTCTGTCACATCATGGGGGCCTGAAATAAGCATATGGGGGTGCCTGACTCTGGGGGTCCGACTCCTGACTGAGCTAGGGGGGGCCTGAATGAGCATATAGGGGGGGCTGAGCCACTGACATATGGGGGGGCTGAAAAAATAAATAACTGATATTGGGGAGGCTGAATAAATAAATAACTGATATTGGGGGGGGCTAACCAACTGACATATGGGGGGCTGAATAAATAACTGATATTAGGGGGGCTGAGCAACAGACATATGGGGGGGCTGAATAAATAAACAACTGATATTGGGGGGGTCCTCCTGAGTAACTGATATGGGGTGTCCTGGGCAACTGACATATGGGGGGGGCTGAATAAATAAACAACTGATATTGGGGGTCCTCCTGAGTAACTGATATGGGGGGGTCCTGGTCAACTGGCATATGGGGGGGTCTGTGCAACTGATATGGGGGCGTGAATGGGCATCTGATAGGGGGGGTCCTGAGCAAGTGACATATGGGGCGGGGCCTGCCTATTTTATATACTGTAATATGCAAAATAACTGTTTTATATACTGGCACACATGGGGGGCACTATGGAGGGGGGGAGAAATATGGGGGCCCTATCTTATATACTGGCACACATGGGGGGCACAATGGAGGGGAGGAGCAGTTTCAGGGCCCTATCTTATATACTAGCACACATGGGGGGCACTATGGAGAAGGGGGAGCACTATGGGGGCATCTACTGGGGATCCTATCTTATATACTCGCCCACATGGGGGGCACTATGGAGAAGGGAGGAGAGGAGCACTATTGGGGTCATTATATAGGGAACTTATACTGGCACACATTATGGGGGCATTTTATTATGGCACATTGTCAGGCTTCCTGGGCTTTGACATGTACAGAAAGCCTACCGCCACCAACTCCCTGCTGCATTCCTCCTCCTCTCACCATACACAGGTTTCTCGAGCTATACCTTTCGGTCAGTTTTGTAGAGCTAGGAGGATCTGCTCTAGTGAGGCTAGGTTTGAGCGACAGGCAGCTGACCTATCACGAAGGTTTCAAAAGAGGGGTTATAGCAAAAAAGTGATTAATAAGGGCTATGTTAAGGCCAAAAACCTCTCTAGGGAAAATCTGTTGGGTAATGTTAAACAAAAAAAAGGAGGAGATTATGGTTTCCCTAGATTTATAACCAATTTTAATGCTCAATGGAGACAGGCAGGCTATCCTCCAGAAACATTGGCAAGTCCTTTGTACGGACAAGGATTTGAAGAGAGTGATCTCAGAGAGACCACTTGTCACTTGGAAGAGGGCAAAGAATCTAAGAGACATGGTGACCAAGAGCCACTATGTGGCCCCGATGAGAAGTGACCTTTTTGGTGACAAGGTCCCACAATGGGGATTTTTCCCATGTGGTAGCTGCACTGCATGTCGCTATATGGTTAAGACAGACAAGTTCGCCAATTCTGGTAGTGATAGAGAATACAAAATTGTACATCACATCTCCTGCAAAACAGAGCCACATCTGCTATGTGGAGTGCCCTTGTGGTTTGATCTACATAGGGATGACCACGAGGGCTTCAAAATCAGAGTACTAGAACATATCCAAGACAGCAGTTGAGATTACCGAACAAGAAAAAATTAAAAAGTTGAAACCGGTGGCGAATAGTGATGACTGTGAGGTGCCATATTCGATTTCGCAATATTTTGAGAATATTCGATTGATTATTCGTATTATATTAGTCGAAATCGAATATTCGTTAATTTTTAATTAACGCGATTAATATGCAATTTTTTATTCGCGATTTGCGATTTCCTATATGTCTCTAATCTCTAAAGTGTATACAGTACAACTTTCCTATGTTTACGAATGGTTTGTGTATTTTACGAATATTCGCTATATTGCTATTAGAGTTGAGCGGACACCTGGATGTTCGGGTTCGACGAGTTCGGCCGAACTTGAAAAAAAAGTTCGGGTTCGGGACCCGAACTTGACCCGAACTTGACCCCGAACCCGAACCCCATTGAAGTCAATGGGGACCCGAACTTTTGGGCACTAAAATGGCTCTAAAATAGTCCTGGAAAGGGTTAGAGGGCTGCAAAAGGCTTCAAAATGTGCTTAAGAGGGAAATGACTTAAAATAACATAAAATACAGAAAAATTAAAAATAAAAATCTGGATCTAGGAGTAGGAGGTTGAAGAGGCGGTGGATGGGTGGATGTGGCGGTGTAGGTTGACGTGGCGGGGTAGGTGGAAGCGGCGGTGAAGGAGAAATAGGTAGCCAACACTGATTTGCATTATTTTTTATTTTTAAATTGGGGTATCCCCCAAAATATTGGGACATATAACAAAATAAAACAAAGAATAAGTGCACTTGAGTACAAGAATGGATGGTTGAGGCTGGTATAAATGTTTATTTTGCACAAGGTACGGACAAGTCCTGTGGGATCCATGCCTGGTTAATTTTAATAAACGTAAGCTTGTTCACATTGGCTGTGGCCTGTGATAATGCTCTCTGCCATGCTAAACACACGTTCACACTATACACTGGCTGCAGGGCAGGTCAGCACCTCCAAGGCTGACAAAGCTTTTCCACATTTTGACCATGCTAACCTTGCCTTCTCAGGTGCTGGTAGTGCCATAGCTGCGTTGGCGACCTCTTCCTCCTCCTCTGCCTTCGCCTTGTGCTTCCACTGTGCCCCCGCTGTCAGGTGGGAATGCCACCAGCAGCGCATCTACCAGCGTGCGCTTGTACTCGCGCATCTTACGATCACGCTACAGTGAGGGAATTAAGGACAGTACGTTGTCCTTGTAAAGGGGATCCAGCAGCGTAGCCTCCCGGTAATCAGCACAAGTTAGAATGTGGGCAACTCGGCAGTCGTTGCGGAGACACTGCAGCATGTAATCGCTCATGTGTGCCAGGCTGCCCAGAAGCAATGAAAAGCTGTCCTCTGTGGGAGGTGTATCGTCTGTGTCCTCTGTATCCCCCCAGCCACACACCAGTGATGGCCATGAGCTGGTTTGGGTGCCACCCTGCTGTGAAAACGGTTCCTCCTCCTCCATCTCCTCATCTTCCACCTCATTATCCTCCAAAACTGTGCCCTGGCTGGAAAATTGTGTACCTGGTGTTTGTGGGTGCAGGAACCCACCCTCCGAGCCACTTGTGAATGACTGGCCGGAAACCCTATTAAATTATCCCTCTTCCTCCTCCTCCTGTACCACATCCTCTTCCATCATCGCCAGAAGCGTTTTTTTTCAAGGAGGCATAGAAGTGGGATAGTAAAGCTGAGAACGGCGTTATCGGTACTGGCCATGTTGGTGAAGTACTTGAAACAGCACAACAAGGAACACAGGTCTCGCATGGAGGCCCAGTCATTGGTGGTGAAGTGGTGCTGTTCCGCAGAGCAACTCACCCGTGTTCTGCAGCTGAAACTCCACTATCGCCTGCTGCTGCTCGCACAGTCTGGCCAGCATGTGCAAGGTGGAGTTCCAACTTGTGGGCACGTCGCATATGAGGCGGTGAGCAGGAAGGCTGAAGTTACGCTGCAGCACTGACAGGCGAGCAGCAGCAGGGTGAGAACACTGAAAGCGCGCACAGATGGCCCGCACTTTCTGCAGCTGCTCTGACATATTAGGGTAATTATTAAGGAACCTCTGCACCACCAAATTCAGCACATGCACCAGGCAAGGGATGTGCGTCAAACCGGCTAGTCCCAGAGCTGCTACGAGATTTCACCCATTATCGCACACCACCAGGCCGGGCTTGAGGCTCACTGGCACCAACCACTCATTGGTCTGTTGTTCCATGCCCGTCCACGCGTGTATTTCACACTGACAGATGCAGCAAAGGCTGCAAATTTAGTATTTTGCCCAAAAAGGGTGTTTTTTAAACCCAGAAAATTATTGCAGTATTTCAAGCATATATTTCACACAGACAAATGCTGCAAAGGCACCAGATGTAGGATATTGCCAAATATTGGTGTTTTTTTAAACCCAGAATATTATTGCAGTATTTCAAGCTTGTATTTCACACTAATAAATGCAGCATAGGCCCCAGATGTAGGGTATTGCCAAAAATGGGTGCTTTTTTAAACCCAGAAAATTATTGCAGTATTTCAAGATTGTATTTCAAACTGATAAATGTTGCAAAGGCCACAGATGCAGGATCTTGGAAAAAATGGGTACTTTTTTAAACTCAGAAAATTATTGCAGTATTTTAAGCTTTTATTTAACAATGACAGATGCAGCAAACACTGCAAATTTAGTATTTTGCCCAAAATGGGTGTTTTTTTTTTAATAGCAGAATATAACAGCAGTATCTAAAACAATAACAGATGGAGCAAAGGCCGCAAATTTAGTATTTTGCCCAAAAAGGGTGTTTTTTTAAAACCCAGAAAATTATTGCAGTATTTCAAGCTTATATTTCACACAAAAAAATGCAGCATAGGCCCCAGATGTAGGGTTTTGCCAAAAATGGGTGCTTTTTTAAACCCAGAAAATTATTGCAGTATTTCAAGCTTGTATTTAACAATGACTGATGCAGCAAACGCCACAAATTTAGTATTTTGCCCAAAATGGGTGTTTTTTTTAAACCAGAATATAACAGCAGTATCTAACGCGTGTATTTCACAATAACAGATGCAGCAAAGGCCGCAAATTTAGCATTTACAAATGTTAAAAATGCCCCTGATGTAGGGTATTGCCAAAAATGGGTGCTTTTTTTAAACTCAGAAAATTATTGCAGTATTTCAAGCTTGTATTTAAAAATGACAGACGCAGCAAATCCAAAAATCCTAAAGGTAACGTGTCAAAAAGGACTTATGCACTCTTTGGCACCTGTGTTCAGGAGAAGCTTCTAATGCCTTAGCATACCAAATTACAGTTTGGCACACCTGTATGTACCTTCACATTCCACAGTGGAAGAGTGGATAAGCAACCTATAAAAGAATGGCGCAGAGGAGTCTGCCTTCCGTTAGAGAGAACCGCACTGTTGGTTGCCAGAAGTACCATGCCTGGATGCTTTATAAGTGCAGGATAAGGACGATTGCTTAAAACGTCTAAAGAGACACTGGACCATTTGAGGAGACTGTATTTTTTTATAACATCAGCCGGTCCAAGTGAGACCTGGTCTGAACGGCATCTGAAGCTTCAGTAAAGAAATGCTTGCTGTTTAACCTTGACTCATTATTTCTATCCTACATTTGCACCACTAGGTGCTGGCGACAATAGGGACCCTGCCTTGCACTGTAAAATGTCAACATCAAGGGCACCTCAACCTCCATCAGGCAGGAGAACCCCAGAACCAGAGTGTACCCCAAAGGGAAGAACTGGTGTGCCCTTCCCATCACTGCACGCTGGCCCGGGGAGCTTCAGGAAACCGTAAGTAAGACTTCTGTAACCATCCGGCCACCCGCACTCACGTGTGCACCTGCGGCCTTATCGTTGCATTAATATCTCTTTAATTACTGCATTGTAATCAATATTTGCTATTAATAATAATAATATTTATATACTGCCAGCATATTTCACCACAAATTAAATCAGACATTACATAGTAACAAACAAGTAAAAAATTAACCCCTTAGTGACCAGCTTGGGCATTAGAGACCAAGCTATTTTTTTCTGTTTTTCATCTTCACATTCCAAGAGCTATACTTTTTTTCATTTTTTCAGCAATATAACCATATGAGGGCTTGTTGTTTGTGGGGCAAATTATAGTTTTTGATGGTGCCCTTTTGGGGTACACATAACTTACTGATTAACTTTTTTTTTACCTCTTTTGGGTGGCGTTCATTTTCTTGGATCAGTGTGAGGGCTTGATATTTGCGGGATGAGGTGCAGCTTACATTGATATAATTTTGGGGTACGTAAAACTTTTTGATCACTTTTTTTTTTACAGCATTCACCATATAGGATAAAGTTAATTGTGTGGTGTGGGTCGTTATGGATGTGAAAATACCAAATATGTGGAAGGGATTTTATTTTTGCAATTTTTTCCATTGGCAAACTTCAATAAAAAAATGTGTATTTTTTAACTTGTTTTTTTTTGTTTTTTTTGGAAAACTTTATTTAGCTTTTTTAATAATTTACTAGTCCCACAAAGGGACTTTAACAGGCAATCTTTTGATAACTTTTAAAATACAATATACTCCATTCGCCAGGGAGCCTCCTTCCTCAAAACCACTTAGATGTTGCGGTTGCTATTGAACGTGGCATCTAATGGCTTAATTGGCCTAGATCTGCCTGTTAGAGCAGGAGCCTGGTTCTCATATGAGAGCTGAGCCCGAGCTCTCTACTGCAGCGCTTTTACTAGGTTGCCATAAAAAGGCGGTCACCAAGGGGTTAAAACAAGCGGAATGAGGGCCCTGCTTGTGAGAGCTTACAAGCTATCAGGAATGGATGTTATTGTTATGGATGTAACATTGTGCTTTATGCATACATAAATTACCTTCATGCAGACAAAATGTAAGGACAAGCATTACTAGAAGGAAAACTTTCATATATAGATCCACTGACCTGGTTTTGTTGGTATTATGTGATGCCACATTTGCACAAAGAACTATTTAAACATGTGAAGGATGTTCATTGTAATACTGAAATAACAGACTGTAGAATTCAGCACTGTTTCACAAAAGATTTGCACTTTTTTGGGGTTTCAGGGCAGAGTTATTATCAGTCTACCAACTGATACCTGGCTAAAAAAACATGAAGACCATCAAGGAGCAAATGTAAGTATTTCATAGATTAAAAGCTCAAGTAGTGGAACAGAAAGATTATTCAGTGACATGGTAACATAAAAACAGAATGGTAAATAATGACCATAAGCTAAGGCAAGTTTTAAACTAGTGACAAAACTATCTGGCAGGCTGTTCCAGCAGACGAACATCCTGCTGGTATTCATTGTATCTAGAATAGCCAGTTACTGTCTTCTATGCTGGAGTCCGTTGACTACAAAAGGAACCAGCAGGGATGCAGCCAGTTTCCAGCATGAGTGCTAGGATTTGGCTGGACAAAAAACTGTGCAAGCATTGTTTTTTTTGTCTGGCCATATCCCAGCACTCATTCTGGAAACAGTCTGGATCCCCGCCAGGTCTTTGGTCAAGATCGCCTCCTCTCAGTGATTTGACACACTTGTTCAATCCCTTGGAAAGCAATTACTCCTGTGTCCCCTGAATGTGAATCTACTACATATATTGCAATTGGGGTATCCTTGACATTGCGAATGTCATTAAAGTGTTCACCAATTCTCCGTCTGAACTCACGTACAGTTTTCCCAACGTATTGCAGGCCAATGTACACAGAGAAACCCAAGGGCCTAAATGTAGCTTTACCTGTTTCATAGATTAGCGCAGGCTAACTCTCCTGTACGATTTCTCCATTCAGGATTTTTGTGATTCTATCTCAATATTATAGTGGCTTAGTCCCATAATTGCCACTATTGTCTACTACTGGTCTCTGACCACCTCTGGGCTTTGCCTGGTTTATATAACGGGGAGGTCCATACTTAAAATTGCTTTGTCTAGCGGTAGCTGTCCCCTGCCCCTAGTGTGCCACTTAATTCTTACTCACCGGGGTTTTGAGTGACAAGAATGTCACTGGCTGCATAATGTTACTGTTGTTTCATCGATTGACACGTTCAGCTATTAGTGTTGATCACAAATATTCGAATTTCGAATTTTTATCTCGAATATAGGTACTTCGAAAATTTGCGAATATTTCGAATAGTGATATATATTCGTAATTTTGAATATTCGATTTTTTTTTTAATCAGTACACATGATCCCTCCTTGCTTCTAGCTTGTGGGCCAATGAGAAGGCTGCAGTATATTTGACTTTAGGAGTAGTGTTGTTTGCAAATTTTTCCACTTACAACTATTAGACAAAGAAGATTATAGCACTATATTAGCTAAATTGCTCTATATTCGTTTTTTTATTTTATATTTGCTATATTGCTATAACTTTCATATTTGCACATTTCACCGGGGATTGGAGTGACAATCATGATCATTTAACAGTTATTTATAGAAGCCCTGCTGTGAAACCTGTCGGCCAGCTCTCATTTCTGTACATTTCTTTATTTAGTCTTTGCTATCCCCTGTATGTCCATATGTCTGGGATTGTTATACCCTCAGTATATAGAGTATATATTGCTTGAGTCGCCTAAGGATCCCCCCGTTTATATTATATGCGGGCACAGGCGCATACCTACCCATTAAGGTGCGGTACATCGGGACTTGGAGCGCTTTGGTCTGCTAAGAACGTGTCACTCTCCTCTGATTGGCCGCACGAGACAGCGCCTATCTCGACACTTTTGGCTCATTACTATTTAAAGAGCGGGAGTGGGCGGACACGTACCAGCACACTAATGCCGATTCTGCTGCACGCTACATGTGCACCATCCATCGCTAGCTCCTATACTCCTCTGCCAATGCTCCTGATGAAGTGTCCGCCACATGGACACTAGATTCGCGTCGAGCAAGTGAGAATTACACATTAGATAGAGTATCTAAGCAGCGGTGTGAGCGGTCAATCCAGGTACACTTACCGATGTCAGTCAGCTGGGACTTCATCGAGTGCACATTGGTTAACACTATTTGACCCATATCTATGTACAAGGCACCTTTATTGTCCAGGCTTACGGTGCTCAGTTGGATATACAGATAGTACTGGTTGGAATCAATATCTCCAGTCCACTGAGTGTATCTTCTTTTTCTTTTGGGGGCACGTGGACAGAGTGTACCTGACTTCATTATACCATCTTAAGTCGGGATAGGAATTATTGTGCCAACATCTTTAGTCACTCGAACTCTGACCCTTAGGAAATGAGTTATTGAAATACTTTTACACATCTTTCGATTACCTAATAAAGTATATTTGTTTTTGTTTTTGTAAACCATCCTTTCAGGCAGTGAGCCACCCCACCTTATTTGCAATATTATAAAAAAGTATTTTTTGCTCGTATCACACAGAACCGTGGGTATAGCTGCTGCCACTAGGAAGCCACACTAAACTAGAAAAGTGCTAGCTCCACCTGCCAGTCTTGAGAGAGCTAACTAGCTTTTAGCTTAGTTTTGTAGGAGGCAGACCTCCCTGCTTTGGAGGGCACCATTTTTCATTTTTTATTTTAGTTTGTTATTTTACTTTTTTCCTCTCTAGGTATGGGGAACAGAGTCGTCTCGTCTCTCTGTTCACCTGTGGAGGATGTCCGGGTCTGATTCGGTCACTGCTCTAACCTCCCCCAAGAAGAGAAAGCAGACCAGGGCAGCCCCAATCTCCTGCTTCCTAGCAGCTATAGGGTCAACTACTCTTCTGCATTCCCTCCCTCCATTCTAGCTTGCTGCCACTTCAGTGCCAGCATCTGAAGAAGTGACCCTGCTGGGAGACTGAGGGAGGGCAAATAAACGTTGAGTTGAGTAAATTAAGAATTTGGTAAGTAGGCATCCCCTTCCCCCATTTCCTTCATTCCTACACAGTCAGTTCCTTCCTCCTTCCTCTCCCTCCCTCCTCCTCCTCACCTTGTCTTGTTCACTGGTCTTCTACTGGCCTTTCCGGTGTACCCTGATGTCAACCAACTTGGAGGGGGGCATCTTCTTGGGACCGGCTGCCACCCACATCTGCCACCCGCGTGGGTAATATCAGGACCTGGATACAGCCTGACTTTCTCCTGTCTGCTCTATGGTAGGACAGTATCTTTTCTTTCCTCTTCCTTCTGCCTCTCCCTCGTGTCCCAGAGTTAGCTAGTAAGTTCTGCAGTTTTCACTACTCAGCCATGTCTGAAACTTCAAGTGACTCAGCCCATCCATCATCCACCCCCACCCATTACGCCTGTACCAAGTGTGATCTGAAGTTCCCCTGTGGTCAACCAGTTCCATTTCGTCAGGATGGGCCCATGCCTTGTCTTTAGTCATGGGCGACCTATGTAAGGTCTCACAGATCACCCTCGCCCTAATGGGTTGGCTGGTCGATCAAATTTCACCCACACAGCTAACCCCTTGTCAGTTGATCAACCCAGGGGCAGGCACTCAAACAAACACACCAGAAGAGGACATCATTCCTCTTCTGGCTCCTTAGTTTCTCAGCTTCCACCAGAGGCCTATTCGGACATCTTCAGTCCAAGGGAGAACAACTGGATTCTGATTCTGATTTTGAACCAGAGCAATCCTCCAAGATTGCATCTCTAGTGGACAGCTTAGTCACAGCAATTCATGACACTTTTCAGGTCCAGGTTGACTCCCCCTCAACCAGCCACCAGGGCGTCTCCTTTCTCTGATCACGGCGTCGGCACATTCCTAAGGCCTCCCACCTACATGACGATTTTTCTGTCGTCATTGCTAACGTATGGGACCACCTGGATTGCCGCTTTACCTCCTAAAAGCGCCTAGAACTCCTATATCCCTTTCCAGCTGACCTGGCCACCAAATGGTCTGTCCCTCCAAAGGTTGAGCCTCCCTTTCAAGATCCAGTAGATCATCTCCTGGAGTCTTTTTCTAAGTCTGCATTTGCAGGCAGAGGCTCCGCTTTTTGGCCTGACTTCACTTTGACGTGGATTGCTAAAGTTGTTTCTGAATGGGCTCTCCATCTTCATCAGGACATTTCCTCCAGAGTGTCCCCTGTCAAGCTACAGTCTTTGGCGCTCTGTGAAGCCTCCCTGGACATGGGCACCCTAATTGCCTGTTCAACTGCTCTCACAGTTGCTATGCACTGGGAGATTTGGCTCAAAGTTTGGTCAGTTGATTCTACCTCTAAGCATTCCCTTACAGGTTTACCTTTTGCAGATTCTCATCTGTTTGGTGCCAGGTTGGACAAAATAATCTGAGGCCACAGGCAGCAAAAGTACACATCTCCCTCAGAACAAGCCCAAATGCCTGTCTTGTTCCAGAAGTTCTTTGACTCGTTTCCAGTCTTTTTGTCACCTGTCCAGCTCCTAACCTTCACGAGGCACAGCTTCCAGGACATCAGTACCAGATCGAAAGAAGAAGTTGTCCTTCAAGCCCCGATCAGCCCTCACACTCTACCTCTAATAGGCAACCATCCTCTCCTCATGAAGGAGTGCCCCTGCTTCTTCCTGTTCAAGCCCCCAAAGGATAAGATCTGAGCCTCTGCTTTTTCTCAGGCACTGCATTCCCTTCTTCTTCAGGGGGTCATCATCTCTGTGGAACAATTCACAGGTTTGTGTTCAAATCTATCAGTTGTCCCTAAGAAGATCTGGTCCATCTATCCTGTTCTGGATCTGAAATTGCTGAAACATTTTGAATGTGTCCATCTCAGGATGGAGTTTCTTCACTCCATGATTGCTTCCTTGGAAAGGGGCGAATGCCTAGCTTCCGTGGATATCAAGGATGCGTAACTGCACATCCCGATTGTTCTCACACCTTAGCATTTCTTCCTTTTCGCATTGTTGTCTTGTCATTACTATTTTGTTGCTTTAACATTTGGTTTGGCAGCTTGGAGACAGTCTACACAGGACCTTAGACACCTTGAAGGGCTTTGGCTGGATGGTGAATTTCCATAATTCATTACTATATCCCAGCAGGAAGATAATCTTCCTCGGCATGGACTTCAACATCGCAGCAACCAAAGTCCTCTTCCCCCAAGACAAACGGATGTCTCTTCAACGGAATATCAAGCTCCATCTCCGAATGAAACGCTCACCGATCCATCACTGCATGCGGAACTTGGGAGCTATTGTCTACTCCATTGAGGCCATTCCATTTGTTCAGTTTCCCATCTGCCCAATCCAATGTGGAATCTTGGTGAGCTGAGATTTTAATCTATCCTGCTTGGACCATTCCATCATTCTTCCTCCCCGGGTTTGATCAGCCCTCTCATGGTGGATCAGCTCGCATTTCTCATGTAATAACAATTCTGGAGCTAATCTTATGACTCTGTGTTGTGCCTTTCCTTTTCTAATCATCTCTTTAAAGTTGCCATCTGCAAATCCTGCTTTTGATGGTACCCCTTGTATATTTCAAAGAGAACTACTTCACCAAGCTAATTTCCAGTGGGACTGCATGTTATCCACACTCACAGCACCAGCCTATATTCTGAAGATATTCAGTTACTCATTGGTTTCATTCCACAGCCTTAGGCCTCATGCACACGACCGTTGTTTTATTCCGTGTCCGTTGCGCCGTTTTTCGTGATTTTCTGTGGACCCATTGATTTTCAATAGGTCAGTTGAAAACTCGGCTAATGCACCGTTTGCCATCTGCGTCCGTGATGCGTGGTTCCAGTCCGTCAAAAAAATATAACCTGTCCTATTATTTTCGTGGAAAACGGTTCGCGGACAGTCAAGTCAATGGGACCGCTAAAAAACGCGGAGGCACGCAAGATTATCATCCGCGTCATTTCCTATCATTTGCATGGCAAACCTGTCTTAGACTTTTTTTTACATTCCTTTATGTCTGGTGGTCCTCCAAAAATAAAGGAAGACACACGGAAACAAAAAAGGAAACGAATCACGGAACAACGGAACCCCATTTTGCAGAACGGAACACAACAACGGTCGTGAGCATGAGGCCTTAGTGTGTGGTGATTTAATATTGTTGCCAATGAGAAATCTGTTATCTGTTTATCTATCTATCTATCATGCATGGTAACTAATAGTTTTTTACTAAAATGGCGGCTACTAGAGATGAGTGAATTTTTTTTTTTAATCGATTCACTGGTTCGGCGAATGTTTTTGAAAAAACTTGGTTCGATCCGAATATATTCGTGGCGAATTTCGTTAAAAAATGGCTATTTCCTCGCTGCAGAGGGCCTTTATAGTGGTGTAGAAAACGGTGCCTTGCAGTAACACGCATAGGGAGTCTGCTTTGGTAGTGAAATAATACTTTGAGTCCGTATGACATAGATATGACAGGCGTCGTCGCTCTTAGAATCACAGATGTGAAGCAACTTTGAGGCAGTCAAATGAGAGCTGGTTTGGAATAGTGCACAAGGCTGCCATTGTAAGGTATGCTGACTGTTATCTGTCTCATAGATAGATTGTTGGCTTCCACACTCCTGGCTTTTGGCATATAGCCTTTGTGTGGTTATCTATTGTATGTCATAGATAATAGGAGTCCAAGGGACGCATCCAGCCATCCTCTTAATGCTGTTTCCAAACTATTTTGATGGCATTTCTAACCTTTTTTTTGTGAACCAGATACCCTCTCTTCTTCAGAGCAGGGGGTGTCTGGGGTTCTCCCATTGACTTCCATGGTGCTCAGTAGAGCACTCGAGCATACTGATGTGTTCGGCCAGAGCATACGAGCACTTTGGTGCTCGATCAACACTATAAAATATATAAAAATTCTAATTACCACTTTTCTCCATAATAAAAATACAGATAAAAAAACAATAACAATTTTTTTTCATACCTTACACTGTACGCCATATTGGAAAAAAAATCTAAAATGTCTGATTTGCCTTTTTCTTTTGCTTCACCTCCCACAAAAACTAGAATAAGAAGTGATAAAAAAAAAAGCCATATACACGAAATTGTATAAATAAAAACTACAGCCCTGACTCCTCCCCACCCAGCAAAAAAAAATATCACACAGCTCTGTAGACATGACTGTAAAAAAGTTATGGGGTTCAGCATTAAAACATTTTTGCCACATAAGGGAAAAAAAAACATAAAACTGAGGCGGAATTGCGTTGTTCCAATTCCACCACAGTTGCAATTTGGAATTTTTACAGCTTCTCACTGCATTGTAGGCAATAGTAAAAACAAGCCTTTATATGGCTATATGCACATAAAAATAAAAAAAAGCTATGGCTCTGGGAAAGCAGGGAGTACAAAATAAAAACACCAGAAAATATGCAGGTATGAATATTTAAAGTGGTGCAGAATTTGTGGTTCATTTTTACACCTGGATTAGAATACAAATTTCTTTGTGAATTTTGATGTGGATTTCTTTGTGGATTACAAGACATTCTGTTTTAGAAAAGCCTCCACACATCATCAGTTTCACTAACACCGTTGTAAGAACAGGAGTGACTCTCAGTTTTGGCACATAGAGGAGAGTTACAGACTCATGCCAGGGTAAGAAAAAAACAGAATTTGGAAATTATGTATATTGATTAAATAATAAATGAACTTTGCTCATTCGCTGTTCGCCGAAGCGGCAAACATATGACGATATTCGCGCCCGCCATATTCTTTTACATTGTGAAGAACTTTGACCCATGACACATCCATCAGGTGGTAAAGGACAGCCAATTGAGACATTTCAGCACGTGGACATACCCCCTACCTTATAAATAAACCTGATCTGGGCGCCATTTTACATTCAATCTTTTGCCAGTGAAGGGAGAGGTTGCTGTGTGGAGCAGGGACAGACTGTTAGGGACACAAATCGCTAGCTAAGTCCTTTTAAGGACTGTTATAGGTGTGCTATCGATAGGTGTGAGATACAGAGGGGTGTGATATACTTAATATAAAGAGCATTTTGTGAAAAAAGAGTGACTTGTTAAAAATACCTTTAATAAATATTAGAGTGGGTATAGGTATATATATACCAACTGTGAAGGAACTACGTTGGCTGAGATTACTCAGTAGGGGAGTAGTGGCCCCTTAAACAAGAAAAACATACATAATGACACGGTAACCATTAAGATGAATAGGTACGGGAAATTAGTTATTAATTTCTGGCCTGGTGTGTATAAGGCTGGGAACATGAACCAACTACCCCTAGAGTCCCTAGAGGTCTGCTGTGCCCAGGGTGGCCCCCTGATGGTGGAGGTTCCCTGTCCCCGTACCTAGTGCTAACCGGTCCCTGGAAATCCCTACAAAGGAAATTAATATAAAAACTCCAGGATAGACAAAATAAAGAATAACAGGAGCTCTATGTAGATGTCTGTCACCGTTACTCTCTATAGAACCACATCTGTTGGTCACTATTGGTTCCCAACACTAAAAGAAGGTCACCAATAATCCCCGACGCGTTTCGCCTAATAACTTATTAGGTTCATCAGGGGGTAAAATGAATTGTGGTACTTAGCTTTGTGACCAGACACAACGTCCCTTTGCCATCCGGGACTTTGTCAACTGCAGAACTAAAGGTGTTGTATACATCTGTCAGTGTAGTTGTCCTCTTGACTACATTGGCAAAACTAAAAGAGAATTCAGGAGAAGGATCTGTGAGCACATAAACGATATCAAGAAGCAAAAAGATACCCCGGTGGCCCATCATTTTAACAACTGTCATAAGGGGGACGTGGCTTGTGCTCGTTTCTCTGTACTTGAGGTACTCCCATTACCTGAAAGGAAAGGTGATTGGGACAAAAAGATTCTGAAAAAAGAGGCTTCTTGGATCTACCGGTTCCAGTCTCAATCTCCTCTGGGCCTTAATGAAAGACTAAACTTTACATGCTTCATCTAGTATTTTTTCCTGTCCCTAATATGTTTCTTCAGTCGGTGTTTAGTTATAATTATCAATTAGGTATATTAGCCCTCTTAACTGCTCTAATCGGTGCGTAAAGCATCTTATTGTATAGGTGATCCTTCTATCTGATCTCCTCATCTTTATTAAGATCTCTGTGTGGTCCCCTTCCAATAGTTAGGAGACTACGCGGATAATTATCAAATGTTCATTTATAATTTTAATATCACTTCTTACAAAACATAAAAAACGTCCATAAGGTCCCTCTGCCTTTCCCTTTAAGACCTTTGCTTGAGGGTGGGGAGACATTATTTCTTCCTAGCAGCTATCTTCCACTTGGTCTCTAACCTGAAGGGGCCTCGTGAAAGGGCTCCTGCAGCGCCTGTGGATATCAGTGGAGCATTTGCGGTCCAGTACTGCGTTCCACTTGGCTCTAGTGCCTGACGCAACGTTACTTCCGGTTTCGTTATGCGCTTCATCTTGCGTTTCACGATCCCGGAAGTGACTCGCATTCACTTGCGTTCCAACGTGCGCTCCAAAGGCCGGAAGTCGTTTCTGAGCGTCCGGAAGCGAGCGCTGCCTGGCGCGAGTCTATAAATAGCTGACTCCTCTGCAGCAGGGGTCACCTTTGGACCCAGAAAGCCGACCCTCTGCCTGGACAGACCCCCATTTCTCCCACCTGTAAGTTCTAAGAGTGCCTCATTATTATTATTCTTCTTGAATTGTTTTAATGGTTTCATGGATTTGTACTAGTAACTTAAAACTTATGGGAATGTTATACCTTCCTGATCATTAACTAAACCAATGATTCAATGTGTGTAACTATGCCGTATATCTCTTGCTGAGGGTCAGCCTGGAGCCCTGAGAGGGCATCTTTTGTGCGGCTTCTGACCTGTGTTTGTTGGTTCACCCATAACAGGCCTCCTTTTAGTTACACCTTTATTTACTTATTTCCAGGCACCACTGAGCGGGATGAAAGAGGTCCATTTTCTCCTCTTGGGGACCAGCAGTGAAATAACTATCATGGTCTTTGTATCTGGTCACAAAGCTAAGTACCACAATTCATTTTACCCCCTGATGAACCTAATAAGTTATTAGGCGAAACACGTCGGGGATTATTGGTGACCTTCTTTTAGTGTTGGGAACCAATAGTGACCAACAGATGTGGTTCTATAGAGAGTAACGGTGACAGACATCTACATAGAGCTCCTGTTATTCTTTATTTTGTCTATCCTGGAGTTTTTATATTAATTTCCTTTGTAGGGATTTCCAGGGACCGGTTAGCACTAGGTATGGGGACAGGGAACCTCCACCATCAGGGGGCCACCCTGGGCACAGCAGACCTCTAGGGACTCTAGGGGTAGTTGGTTCATGTTCCCAGCCTTATACACACCAGGCCAGAAATTAATAACTAATTTCCCGTACCTATTCATCTTAATGGTTACCGTGTCATTATGTATGTTTTTCTTGTTTAAGGGGCCACTACTCCCCTACTGAGTAATCTCAGCCAACGTAGTTCCTTCACAGTTGGTATATATATACCTATACCCACTCTAATATTTATTAAAGGTATTTTTAACAAGTCACTCTTTTTTCACAAAATGCTCTTTACTTAAAAACTATTGTGACAATTCATCTTATTATACCATCCTTAATACTGATAGTAAGTTCTAATTAAAGTATGGCCAGTTTTCTAACGGGCACTCTATTCACCGACGACTTAATCCAGGAAGCTAAAGACATTTTTTCGGACAGGGAAGTCCCGGGATTAATTTCCTCAACTAACTGCAAAATAGTCTTTAAGGACCTCTACCAGGGCTATAAAGACAATATCAAGTCCTGGTGGGAGATAAAATCCTTTGAAAATTACCTTGAACACAAAATAGTACCCAGAGGCCTACGTATCCCTTTGAGACCAGCGGAGCGGATTACGTCCTCTGAGCTCCTAGCTAAGTGGGATCAAGAAATCACCTGTAGCTCCCTAAGATTAATGTCACTTCTCCTTGATGAGGAAAAAATAACCTTTGAGAGTACGTCAGAAAAACTAAAAGTGCTTATAGACTCTGCTTTAAAAATTAAATCTGACCCAGATTTTGATAAAAGGGAATCGTCTCTCCAGACAGCGGTGGATAGATTCCAGAACCTCATCAAGGAGAGGAAACATCGACAATTTGTCAAAGATTTAGGAGAATTCAGGGAAAACAGGGCCTATACTTTTGTAAAAAGCAATATTTTACACTCTGATTCGGAGGTATCGTCCTCTGAACCGGATTTCTCTGACTCTGAGGGAGGTTTTCCCCCAAACATCAGAGGAACAATTAGGGGGGGGTCGTTATTCGAGGGGACGCAGAGGTGGTCAGAGATGGCGGGGTCAAAGGAGACAGAAAGGCTACTACAGGGGGGAGTGGGGGGATGGCCATTCAGGCCCTCCTCCGAATGCGGGACCCCAGAATCGGCCTCGTACAGATACCATGCCCCAACAAATTGTGCATCAAAATGTAGTCAATCCTACTCCTTTACCTGTCTTAAATCCACTGCCAACACCTTCCTCTTCCTCCTCTTTTTCTTCTTCTTTTTTAGCCAAAGGTGCGGCCTCTTATCAACTAAGGGACCGCAACAGGAACAACTAAGTGACAAGTTGCAGGTAATTAATTTGTCTGATTATAATCTGACTTCCATAGAGATGAGCCTTCTACAGAAGGGATTATCTTTTGTACCTACGACAAGGCATGACACCTTTACCTGGATTAAAGATCTGAGTCTCTTTGGGAGAAAATTGAAGTGGCATAAGTTTTTCAAAAACTATAATAGAAAAACATGCATGGACCTTGGGATCAATCCGGAAGACTTTACCGATTTTCAAAATCTAATGGAACTCTGTGAGGAAGGCACAAGAATACCTGGTAAAGGCCCTTTCACAGAGTTACGATCTTGGAGCACTAGGTTGCCACCTTTGGTCAATACCGAGCACATTGACATCTTTTTGCGTTTAGTGATCTCTGAGATTGAACAATTAAATACAACTGCTCCTTCTCATTCCAATTTATCGGGGCCTGAATTTAAGGCATTACGAAATTTGGAGGAGAATAAAAATATAATTATCAAACAGTCTGACAAGGGTGGTAACCTGGTGCTTTTGGATCACGAAAAATATCAAAAAATGTGTTTCACACTTTTGAATGACAAAAAAAGTTATAAAAAAATTCCTTCTGACCCCACAGAAGTCTTCCTTGCAGACCTAACCAGAATCTTGGTTCAGGGTTTACAACAGGGCCTTGTCAATAAAACCGAATTCGACTTTTTGCTCCCCAAAGCCCCTCAAACAGCCACGTTCTACTGCTTGCCAAAAGTACATAAGGGGTTACACCCGCTTAGGGGACGACCTATTGTTTCAGGTATCGATTCCCTAACGCACCATACCGGTATTTATCTTGATAAGGTACTTCGTAATTTTGTTATGACTTTACCATCCTACACGAGGGATTCGATGGATTTCCTTCGAAAAATCGAGACATTATCCATCAACCCTAATAGTATTTTGGCAAGCATAGACGTAGAGTCTCTCTACACATCTATCCCACATGACCGGGGTATAGGGGCTGTCTGTTCATTTTTGAACACCAGAGGCACTCAGTTCAATCAGCATAATGACTTTGTTTTAAGGCTTCTCGAATACACCTTGACACACAATTTTTTTCTGTTTAATGGTTCTTGTTACCACCAACTCAGGGGGACGGCAATGGGGAACTCCTGTGCCCCTACCTATGCCAATCTCCTCCTGGGTTGGTGGGAGGATCATTATGTCTTCCCGGATCAGTATCGTTGGTGGGGCGAGAACATTACCTTTTGGACTCGCTTCATCGACGATGTATTTCTGATCTGGGAGGGCAGTATACCTGCGTTTCATAAATTTGTAAATACCCTGAATCAAAATGATATCGGCCTGAGTTTTACTTATGAGACGCAGATGGAACAGATTACATTCCTTGATGTGTTAGTGACGAAATTTGAGGGGACCTTGACCACCTCAGTATTCCGTAAACCAACGGCAACTAACAGCATTCTGCATTGGGAGAGTCATCACCCCTTGGTCGTCAAGAAAGGTATCCCCAGGGGGCAGTACCTGCGGGTCCGCAGGAACTGCTCTTCAGGAAGTAATTTTTATTTCGAATCAAATAAACTTAAAAACAGACTGCTGTAGAGAGGTTACCCATTGCCACTATTAAAAGAATCTTTCCATCATGCGGAATCAAGAAAAAGGGAGGATCTACTACTACCCAGACAAAAAGATACCCTGGGTGAGGGTCAGATTCGTCTGATTTCCACCTTTGATTCCAGCAACAAGGAAATAGTATCCATCCTGAGAAAACATTGGCCAGTACTTACAATGGACCCTGATTTAACGCAGGCAATCAGGACATACCCGCAGATTACCTATCGCAAAGGGAGAAGCCTGCGGGACCGTCTGGTCCAGAGTCATTATGAGGGCCCCAAAAGAGAAGGCACCTGGCTGGACCGAAAGCCCCTGGGTGTCTTCAGATGCGGATCGTGTAAAGCGTGTAGTTCCATCAACACCTCAAAAACAATTATCTGCTCCGTGACACAACGTCCCTTTGCCATCCGGGACTTTGTTAACTGCAGAACTAAAGGTGTTGTATACATCTGTCAGTGTAGTTGTCCTCTTGACTACATTGGCAAAACTAAAAGAGAATTCAGGAGAAGGATCTGTGAGCACATAAACGATATCAAGAAGCAAAAAGATACCCCGGTGGCCCATCATTTTAACAACTGTCATAAGGGGGACGTGGCTTGTGCTCGTTTCTCTGTACTTGAGGTACTCCCATTACCTGAAAGGAAAGGTGATTGGGACAAAAAGATTCTGAAAAAAGAGGCTTCTTGGATCTACCGGTTCCAGTCTCAATCTCCTCTGGGCCTTAATGAAAGACTAAACTTTACATGCTTCATCTAGTATTTTTTCCTGTCCCTAATATGTTTCTTCAGTCGGTGTTTAGTTATAATTATCAATTAGGTATATTAGCCCTCTTAACTGCTCTAATCGGTGCGTAAAGCATCTTATTGTATAGGTGATCCTTCTATCTGATCTCCTCATCTTTATTAAGATCTCTGTGTGGTCCCCTTCCAATAGTTAGGAGACTACGCGGATAATTATCAAATGTTCATTTATAATTTTAATATCACTTCTTACAAAACATAAAAAACGTCCATAAGGTCCCTCTGCCTTTCCCTTTAAGACCTTTGCTTGAGGGTGGGGAGACATTATTTTTTCCTAGCAGCTATCTTCCACTTGGTCTCTAACCTGAAGGGGCCTCGTGAAAGGGCTCCTGCAGCGCCTGTGGATATCAGTGGATCATTTGCGGTCCAGTACTGCGTTCCACTTGGCTCTAGTGCCTGACGCGACGTTACTTCCGGTTTCGTTATGCGCTTCATCTTGCGTTTCACGATCCCGGAAGTGACTCGCATTCACTTGCGTTCCAACGTGCGCTCCAAAGGCCGGAAGTCGTTTCTGAGCGTCCGGAAGCGAGCGCTGCCTGGCGCGAGTCTATAAATAGCTGACTCCTCTGCAGCAGGGGTCACCTTTGGACCCAGAAAGCCCGACCCTCTGCCTGGACAGACCCCCATTTCTCCCACCTGTAAGTTCTAAGAGTGCCTCATTATTATTATTCTTCTTGAATTGTTTTAATGGTTTCATGGATTTGTACTAGTAACTTAAAACTTATGGGAATGTTATACCTTCCTGATCATTAACTAAACCAATGATTCAATGTGTGTAACTATGCCGTATATCTCTTGCTGAGGGTCAGCCTGGAGCCCTGAGAGGGCATCTTTTGTGCGGCTTCTGACCTGTGTTTGTTGGTTCACCCATAACAGGCCTCCTTTTAGTTACACCTTTATTTACTTATTTCCAGGCACCACTGAGCGGGATGAAAGAGGTCCATTTTCTCCTCTTGGGGACCAGCAGTGAAATAACTATCATGGTCTTTGTATCTGGTCACAAAGCTAAGTACCACAATTCATTTTACCCCCTGATGAACCTAATAAGTTATTAGGCGAAACGCGTCGGGGATTATTGGTGACCTTCTTTTAGTGTTGGGAACCAATAGTGACCAACAGATGTGGTTCTATAGAGAGTAACGGTGACAGACATCTACATAGAGCTCCTGTTATTCTTTATTTTGTCTATCCTGGAGTTTTTATATTAATTTCCTTTGTAGGGATTTCCAGGGACCGGTTAGCACTAGGTACGGGGACAGGGAACCTCCACCATCAGGGGGCCACCCTGGGCACAGCAGACCTCTAGGGACTCTAGGGGTAGTTGGTTCATGTTCCCAGCCTTATACACACCAGGCCAGAAATTAATAACTAATTTCCCGTACCTATTCATCTTAATGGTTACCGTGTCATTATGTATGTTTTTCTTGTTTAAGGGGCCACTACTCCCCTACTGAGTAATCTCAGCCAACGTAGTTCCTTCACAGTTGGTATATATATACCTATACCCACTCTAATATTTATTAAAGGTATTTTTAACAAGTCACTCTTTTTTCACAAAATGCTCTTTACTTAAAAACTATTGTGACAATTCATCTTATTATACCATCCTTAATACTGATAGTAAGTTCTAATTAAAGTATGGCCAGTTTTCTAACGGGCACTCTATTCACCGACGACTTAATCCAGGAAGCTAAAGACATTTTTTTGGACAGGGAAGTCCCGGGATTAATTTCCTCAACTAACTGCAAAATAGTCTTTAAGGACCTCTACCAGGGCTATAAAGACAATATCAAGTCCTGGTGGGAGATAAAATCCTTTGAAAATTACCTTGAACACAAAATAGTACCCAGAGGCCTACGTATCCCTTTGAGACCAGCGGAGCGGATTACGTCCCCTGAGCTCCTAGCTAAGTGGGATCAAGAAATCACCTGTAGCTCCCTAAGATTAATGTCACTTCTCCTTGATGAGGAAAAAATAACCTTTGAGAGTACGTCAGAAAAACTAAAAGTGCTTATAGACTCTGCTTTAAAAATTAAATCTGACCCAGATTTTGATAAAAGGGAATCGTCTCTCCAGACAGCGGTGGATAGATTCCAGAACCTCATCAAGGAGAGGAAACATCGACAATTTGTCAAAGATTTAGGAGAATTCAGGGAAAACAGGGCCTATACTTTTGTAAAAAGCAATATTTTACACTCTGATTCGGAGGTATCGTCCTCTGAACCGGATTTCTCTGACTCTGAGGGAGGTTTTGCCCCAAACATCAGAGGAACAATTAGGGGGGGTCGTTATTCGAGGGGACGCAGAGGTGGTCAGAGATGGCGGGGTCAAAGGAGACAGAAAGGCTACTACAGGGGGGAGTGGGGGGATGGCCATTCAGGCCCTCCTCCGAATGCGGGACCCCAGAATCGGCCTCGTACAGATACCATGCCCCAACAAATTGTGCATCAAAATGTAGTCAATCCTACTCCTTTACCTGTCTTAAATCCACTGCCAACACCTTCCTCTTCCTCCTCTTCTTCTTCTTCTTTTTTAGCCAAAGGTGCGGCCTCTTATCAACTAAGGGACCGCAACAGGAACAACTAAGTGACAAGTTGCAGGTAATTAATTTGTCTGATTATAATCTGACTTCCATCGAGATGACCCTTCTACAGAAGGGATTATCTTTTGTACCTACGACAAGGCATGACACCTTTACCTGGATTAAAGATCTGAGTCTCTTTGGGAGAAAATTGAAGTGGCATAAGTTTTTCAAAAACTATAATAGAAAAACATGCATGGACCTTGGGATCAATCCGGAAGACTTTACCGATTTTCAAAATCTAATGGAACTCTGTGAGGAAGGCACAAGAATACCTGGTAAAGGCCCTTTCACAGAGTTACGATCTCGGAGCACTAGGTTGCCACCTTTGGTCAATACCGAGCACATTGACATCTTTTTGCGTTTAGTGATCTCTGAGATTGAACAATTAAATACAACTGCTCCTTCTCATTCCAATTTATCGGGGCCTGAATTTAAGGCATTACGAAATTTGGAGGAGAATAAAAATATAATTATCAAACAGTCTGACAAGGGTGGTAACCTGGTGCTTTTGGATCACGAAAAATATCAAAAAATGTGTTTCACACTTTTGAATGACAAAAAAAGTTATAAAAAAATTCCTTCTGACCCCACAGAAGTCTTCCTTGCAGACCTAACCAGAATCTTGGTTCAGGGTTTACAACAGGGCCTTGTCAATAAAACCGAATTCGACTTTTTGCTCCCCAAAGCCCCTCAAACAGCCACGTTCTACTGCTTGCCAAAAGTACATAAGGGGTTACACCCGCTTAGGGGACGACCTATTGTTTCAGGTATCGATTCCCTAACGCACCATACCGGTATTTATCTTGATAAGGTACTTCGTAATTTTGTAATGACTTTACCATCCTACACGAGGGATTCGATGGATTTCCTTCGAAAAATCGAGACATTATCCATCAACCCTAATAGTATTTTGGCAAGCATAGACGTAGAGTCTCTCTACACATCTATCCCACATGACCGGGGTATAGGGGCTGTCTGTTCATTTTTGAACACCAGAGGCACTCAGTTCAATCAGCATAATGACTTTGTTTTAAGGCTTCTCGAATACACCTTGACACACAATTTTTTTCTGTTTAATGGTTCTTGTTACCACCAACTCAGGGGGACGGCAATGGGGAACTCCTGTGCCCCTACCTATGCCAATCTCCTCCTGGGTTGGTGGGAGGATCATTATGTCTTCCCGGATCAGTATCGTTGGTGGGGCGAGAACATTACCTTTTGGACTCGCTTCATCGACGATGTATTTCTGATCTGGGAGGGCAGTATACCTGCGTTTCATAAATTTGTAAATACCCTGAATCAAAATGATATCGGCCTGAGTTTTACTTATGAGACGCAGATGGAACAGATTACATTCCTTGATGTGTTAGTGACGAAATTTGAGGGGACCTTGACCACCTCAGTATTCCGTAAACCAACGGCAACTAACAGCATTCTGCATTGGGAGAGTCATCACCCCTTGGCCGTCAAGAAAGGTATCCCCAGGGGGCAGTACCTGCGGGTCCGCAGGAACTGCTCTTCAGGAAGTAATTTTTATTTCGAATCAAATAAACTTAAAAACAGACTGCTGCAGAGAGGTTACCCATTGCCACTATTAAAAGAATCTTTCCATCATGCGTAATCAAGAAAAAGGGAGGATCTACTACTACCCAGACAAAAAGATACCCTGGGTGAGGGTCAGATTCGTCTGATTTCCACCTTTGATTCCAGCAACAAGGAAATAGTATCCATCCTGAGAAAACATTGGCCAGTACTTACAATGGACCCTGATTTAACGCAGGCAATCAGGACATACCCGCAGATTACCTATCGCAAAGGGAGAAGCCTGCGGGACCGTCTGGTCCAGAGTCATTATGAGGGCCCCAAAAGAGAAGGCACCTGGCTGGACCGAAAGCCCCTGGGTGTCTTCAGATGCGGATCGTGTAAAGCGTGTAGTTCCATCAACACCTCAAAAACAATTATCTGCTCCGTGACACAACGTCCATTTGCCATCCGGGACTTTGTTAACTGCAGAACTAAAGGTGTTGTATACATCTGTCAGTGTAGTTGTCCTCTTGACTACATTGGCAAAACTAAAAGAGAATTCAGGAGAAGGATCTGTGAGCACATAAACGATATCAAGAAGCAAAAAGATACCCCGGTGGCCCATTATTTTAACAACTGTCATAAGGGGGACGTGGCTTGTGCTCGTTTCTCTGTACTTGAGGTACTCCCATTACCTGAAAGGAAAGGTGATTGGGACAAAAAGATTCTGAAAAAAGAGGCTTCTTGGATCTACCGGTTCCAGTCTCAATCTCCTCTGGGCCTTAATGAAAGACTAAACTTTACATGCTTCATCTAGTATTTTTTCCTGTCCCTAATATGTTTCTTCAGTCGGTGTTTAGTTATAATTATCAATTAGGTATATTAGCCCTCTTAACTGCTCTAATCGGTGCGTAAAGCATCTTATTGTATAGGTGATCCTTCTATCTGATCTCCTCATCTTTATTAAGATCTCTGTGTGGTCCCCTTCCAATAGTTAGGAGACTACGCGGATAATTATCAAATGTTCATTTATAATTTTAATATCACTTCTTATAAAACATAAAAAACGTCCATAAGGTCCCTCTGCCTTTCCCTTTAAGACCTTTGCTTGAGGGTGGGGAGACATTATTTCTTCCTAGCAGCTATCTTACACTTGGTCTCTAACCTGAAGGGGCCTCGTGAAAGGGCTCCTGCAGCGCCTGTGGATATCAGTGGAGCATTTGCGGTCCAGTACTGCGTTCCACTTGGCTCTAGTGCCTGACGCGACGTCACTTCCGGTTTCGTTATGCGCTTCATCTTGCGTTTCACGATCCCGGAAGTGACTCGCATTCACTTGCGTTCCAACGTGCGCTCCAAAGGCCGGAAGTCATTTCTGAGCGTCCGGAAGCGAGCGCTGCCTGGCGCGAGTCTATAAATAGCTGACTCCTCTGCAGCAGGGGTCACCTTTGGACCCAGAAAGCCCGACCCTCTGCCTGGACAGACCCCCATTTCTCCCACCTGTAAGTTCTAAGAGTGCCTCATTATTATTATTCTTCTTGAATTGTTTTAATGGTTTCATGGATTTGTACTAGTAACTTAAAACTTATGGGAATGTTATACCTTCCTGATCATTAACTAAACCAATGATTCAATGTGTGTAACTATGCCGTATATCTCTTGCTGAGGGTCAGCCTGGAGCCCTGAGAGGGCATCTTTTGTGCGGCTTCTGACCTGTGTTTGTTGGTTCACCCAAAACAGGCCTCCTTTTAGTTACACCTTTATTTACTTATTTCCAGGCACCACTGAGCGGGATGAAAGAGGTCCATTTTCTCCTCTTGGGGACCAGCAGTGAAATAACTATCATGGTCTTTGTATCTGGTCACAAAGCTAAGTACCACAATTCATTTTACCCCCTGATGAACCTAATAAGTTATTAGGCGAAACGCGTCGGGGATTATTGGTGACCTTCTTTTAGTGTTGGGAACCAATAGTGACCAACAGATGTGGTTCTATAGAGAGTAACGGTGACAGACATCTACATAGAGCTCCTGTTATTCTTTATTTTGTCTATCCTGGAGTTTTTATATTAATTTCCTTTGTAGGGATTTCCAGGGACCGGTTAGCACTAGGTACGGGGACAGGGAACCTCCACCATCAGGGGGCCACCCTGGGCACAGCAGACCTCTAGGGACTCTAGGGGTAGTTGGTTCATGTTCCCAGCCTTATACACACCAGGCCAGAAATTAATAACTAATTTCCCGTACCTATTCATCTTAATGGTTACCGTGTCATTATGTATGTTTTTCTTGTTTAAGGGGCCACTACTCCCCTACTGAGTAATCTCAGCCAACGTAGTTCCTTCACAGTTGGTATATATATACCTATACCCACTCTAATATTTATTAAAGGTATTTTTAACAAGTCACTCTTTTTTCACAAAATGCTCTTTACTTAAAAACTATTGTGACAATTCATCTTATTATACCATCCTTAATACTGATAGTATATACTTAATATACTTTCTAACATAGAAAGTATATTATAGTGCAATTGTATTGTCCAGCAGTTGTGTGCGGTTCTGCTGCGATACTGCAGCTACACAGAGTGCCAAACACTATTGGAACAAATAATTTCTACTGGTGTGATTTACCAGTTGCCCCCCCAAAAAACTGATTGAAGCAGGGGTGTTATATACCAATAATATACTTTCTATATAGTGCATTTAGGTAGTGCATCATTTGTTTGCAGTTTTGCTGCGTTACCGCATTTACACAGAGTGACAAACGCTATTGGAACCAATAATTTCTACTGGTTTGATTTACCAGTTGCTCCCCCAAAAAACTGATTGAGGCAGGGGTGTTATATACCAATAATATACTTTCTATACAGTGCATTTAGATAGTGCAGCATTTATTTGCGGTTTTTCTGTATTACCGAATCTACACAGAGTGAAAAACACTATTTGAATAAAAAATTTCTATTGGTGTGATTTACCAGTTGCCCCCTAAAAAAACAGTTTGAAGCAGGGGTGTTATATACAAATAATATACTTTCTATATAGTGCATTTAGGTAGTGCAGAATTTGTTTGCGGTTTTGCTGCGTTACCTCATCTACACAGAGTGACAAACACTATTGGAACCAATAATTTCTACTGGTGTGATTAACCAGTTGCCAACCCAAAAAACTGATTGAAGCAGGGGTGTATAATACCAATAATATATTTTCTACATAGTGCATTTGGGTAGTGCAGCATTTGTCTGCGGTTTTGCTGCGTTACCGCATCTATACAGAGTGACAAACACTATTGGAACCAATAATTTCTACTGGTGTGATTAACCAGTTGCCCCCCCAAAAAACTGATTGAAGCAGGGGTGTTACCAATAATATACTTTCTATATAGTGCATTTGGGTAGTGCAGCATTTGTCTGCGGTTTTGCTGCGTTACCGAATCTACACATAGTGCCAAACACTATTGGAACAAATAATTTCTACTGGTGTGATTTACCAGTTGCCCCCCAAAAAACTGATTGAAGCAGGGGTGTTATATACCAATAATATACTTTCTATATAGTGCATTTAGGTAGTGCATCATTTGTTTGCAGTTTTGCTGCGTTACCGCATTTACACAGAGTGACAAACGCTATTGGAACCAATAATTTCTACTGTTGTGATTTACCAGTTGCTCCCCCAAAAAACTGATTGAGGCAGGGGTGTTATATACCAATAATATACTTTCTATACAGTGCATTTAGATAGTGCAGCATTTATTTGCGGTTTTTCTGTATTACCGAATCTACACAGAGTAAAAAACACTATTTGAATAAATAATTTCTACTGGTGTGATTTACCAGTTGCCCCCTAAAAAAACAGTTTGAAGCAGGGGTGTTATATACAAATAATATACTTTCTATATAGTGCATTTAGGTAGTGCAGCATTTGTTTGCGGTTTTGCTGCGTTACCTCATCTACACAGAGTGACAAACACTATTGGAACCAATAATTTTTACTGGTGTGATTAACCAGTTGCCACCCCAAAAAACTGATTGAAGCAGGGGTGTTATATACCAATAATATACTTTCTACATAGTGCATTTGGGTAGTGCAGCATTTGTCTGCGGTTTTGCTGCGTTACCGCATCTATACAGAGTGACAAACACTATTGGAACCAATAATTTCTACTGGTGTGATTAACCAGTTGCCCCCCCAAAAAACTGATTGAAGCAGGGGTGTTACCAATAATATACTTTCTATATAGTGCATTTGGGTAGTGCAGCATTTGTCTGCGGTTTTGCTGCGTTACCGAATCTACACATAGTGACAAACACTATTGGAACCAATAATTTCTACTGGTGTGATTAACCAGTTGCCACCCCAAAAAAACAGATTGAAGCAGGCAAATTTTTGGGGCCTGTATTGGCCGAGAGTTAAATATTTATCCTGTTATCACCTAATGTACCTCCAGCCACAGAATCCAAAGTTCTTTGCTGTCAGGTGAATGCCTATTGGATAATTTTTGGGGCCTGTATTGGCAGACAGTTACATTTTTTATATCTAGCCCCATAATCACACCCTAGTCTCACTCCTCTGTCTCTCATTATGGTGGCGTATGAACCACATTTACCATAAGGACCTTCTAATATCACAGGGTCATGTGACTGTGCCCCCCACCCTGTACTGTGCCCCTCATCCCGTACTGTACCCCCTTATACCCTGCATGGTGCCCTCTTACCACACCCTGTGCAGTGTCCCTAGTCATTCCCTGTACTGTGCCCTCTTATACTTTTTTATCCCATTGCGGTATGGCAGTGTTATCCGGTCACTGTGCAGAGGTGCTATCCGGTCAATGTATGGCGGTGGTATCCAATATCTGGATGGCTATAACTATCGCTTTCCCTGCCCACGCCATCCTTTTTTAGACCTGGCATGAACATATTTCTATATAATAAATTACCACCTAATTGTATTATCATTCAGGGTTAGGGCTAATATCTTTATATTATATAGATTCTAGTGTATTATACCGTGCCCTGTATTTCCCAGTAGAAAATGATTCTTGGGAAACACAGTCCTCATCCCTGACCACCAGGACCAGTTAGCTCTCTGTCAGTACATGGCGGCCTTCCCTCTCCGCCACGCTGCTCTGCTGTGTACTGGTGCTTATTGTGACACTAGGGCTGGGTTCACATCCTATTTTTGCCATCAATTTAATGCATACCAAAAATGGATGCGTTAACAGATGCATCAGACTGATGCCGTACACTGGCATCCGTTGACCATACAGTTCCATGGTAGAAAAAAAATGTACGTTAACGTATGCATTTTTTTAATAGACTGCAGGATACAAAAACGTAGGGTGCTACACATTTGTATACATCAAACCAATAGGAAAAAAAAAAATTCTAGGCTCCAGCAAAGCACATTTTTAAGAGTTTCCCTTTAAGACACATAAAAATGGCCCCTGATTAAAATACATATTTTTTGTGGGAATTTTTGCCATTGATCCCCCTCTGGTATATCACTGTCCATGTTGTGGGACTATTTGTGCAGTTCTAGTAAGTTTTTGCTGGCTGAAAATATGACCTGAAGGTCTTTCAGGTTCGCCTGCCATTAAAGTGAATGGGGCCCGCCGCGAACTTGCGATTCGCAAACATTTGATCGCGTTTGCCCGAACCCACCCGGCCGGGGTTCGTCCATCACTACCAACAGCAGTGGGGGTATACTCCAACAAAAAATTTCATGTGACCTTGAGCATCACTTACAGCTTGACAACGACGTCTCTTGCTGTTCACAAGTCCAATTATTACAGAGTTATGAGCCTCTACACTGCAACTCAGCTAATCCTATAGGTTTTCAACGGGATCCAGGTCTGGAGAAAGTGCAAGCCACTCCATTTGAGGTACCCCAGTGTCCAGAAGCCGTTCCCTAATGATGCGACCTGGATGAGGCTAGAGTTGTGTGGCATTCATCATGTGGTTCATGGGCATTGTTTACAATGAAGCGGTCATTATTGTGGGATGTGGCCAAAGTATGTCCACTTCTATGCCTTCCTGGGACTCTTCCAGTCTCTCTGTATCTCTGTTGCAACCTGCTGATGACACTCTGACACTCTAAGCTCAGTGGACACTTCTGTCTGAGAACAACCTGCTTAAAGCCTCGCAATGGCGAGGTACTGTTAATCAATTGTTAGGTATTGTAACGGATCTCCTAGCACCTACCTCTGTTGATAGATGCTTCTAGTGCTTCCCGAGGTCTCCAAGCACTCCACTTGACACCGTAAGCGCTGCAGACCCCACGAACCGCTGAAGCTTGGTTGAGGCCTCACCGTCTCCTACCCACCCTGGACCTACGACAAGGCTCCAGGCTCCAGTGGGTAAACCTCTCCTAAATCCCAAGAGCAGGAACAGCTCTTACAAGAGCTAGTAGTTATGCCAGGTGAGTATAGCAAATCTTCAGCGTATAGCAATCCCCAGTGTAGATCAGTTACCCAAACACCAGCCTCAACATGGTAAAGGGTAAAACAGGAACTCTTTATTTTAACACACAAGCATTGATTTATACACATTTTCCAACAAGGTTACCACTCACAGGGTTTTGTAAAAACAGCCAATAACCACGTACAATACACTCAGACACTCCCACACAAAATCCTCCCCTTAAAGTAATTCAATTATCTCTCAGGACAAAGGACATTGCCAATACACACAGAGAGACAATGGAACAGACCTCACTACTCAACGTATACAATGTCCCACCCTTTTCAATACACATTTAACATCCCAAAATGGCACGAATTAGACTAGGGGTTCAAGTTAGTATAAGTCCTTTGTGACCAAAGGAAGCCTGGCTGATGAGAGGGCGCATAATCCTGGGGCAAGAGGCTGGTAGCCAGGCCCCTCCAAAACCCAGTGGCGAGGTTGGTTTCGCCACAGGTATCATCTTAAGGAGGACTGTTTAAAGAACAATTCTAATCTAATCAGGAAATTTATTGGGCGATTCATGGATCAAACACTTGTTGTGAATTTTTCTTTTAAGCGCCTTGTTAGTGAACAGTAAGTTGTGCAAAAAGTACTGAAATATTGAAAGGTTGGACATGTGCATTCAAAAGTTTAGATCAGTGGTTACATATGCAGCGTCCCACTCAGGACACGTGGGAACTGCAAAATCACTGTAAAACTGCATTATTGCATTGCATGTTATTTGCATTATATCACCTGTTGTATCCCTGTTCATAGGCTGGCTAGGTGTAATTTATACATCCCACCACTAGATGGGGATAGCACTACTCTGGAGATATCCAGCCCAGCTCAGGTCTGATCTGTAGTCAGTCTGTTGTTAAGTTTGAGAGAGTGCAGATCAAGCACCAAACTGCTTAGGTAAAAGTCTAGTCCAAAAAGGGACAAAGAAAAGAAAGACTAAAAAGCCAATGGATAAAAGCCACTATCCAGGCATCAAAGACCTTTGGGAATCCAGGTGAAGGATACTTAGCCACAGGCAACCTCACCAAGTTACACTGATTTAAAAAGGACCTAGAAGTGAAGTTAAAACCCAGCCAAACCTATTAACAGTGGATCAACAGAATTCCTCTAAAGAACAAAGGACTGTATTCTGTCTGGATGTATATGCAGCAACTGGAACCAACTTCATTAAAAGTTGTGAGTTATATCCTACCACTGTCTACTTCATTCTTCAATTTAATTACAACTGGTTGTGCCACCATTAACGGTACTGGCGTCACGACAAATACTACCAAGGGACCCAGCGGCCACAAGCACCCTAAACACCACTGCCATCAAGGGCACCTCAACCTCCATCTAGGCTCGTGCTTCCCTACCACAGAGTGTGCCCCGGAGTATTTCGTGCTGTCTTCATCACTGTGCTGCTGGCCCAGGGAGGCTTTCTGCTAACCGTGAGTAAACTGATGAACTGTATTATTATTGGCCCCTCATCGGCCCACTGTGCACCTCACGTGTAGCCTCTTGCGGTTCTGGCACGCCACATCCTAAAATTTTGGCGTCACGAACAGGATATTAACCCCTGCGCCTTAGGCTACTTTCACACCTGCGTTTAGGTGCGGATCCGTCTGGTATCTGTACAGACGGATCCGCAACTATAATGCAAACACTTAGATCCGTTCAGAACGGATCCGTTTGCATTACCATGAACAAAAAAAAATAAAAAAATTTTAGACTTACATTGAAAGTCAATGGGGGACGGATCCGTTTGAAGATTGAGCCATATTGTGTCAACTTCAAATGGATCCGTCCCCATTGACTTACATTGCAAGTCTGGACGGATCCGTTTGCCTCCGCACGGCCAGGCGGACACCCGAACGCTGCAAGCAGCGTTCGGGTGTCCGCCTGCTGAACGTAGCGGAGGACAAACGGTGCCAGACTTATGCATTCTGAGCGGATCCGCATCCACTCAGAATGCATTAGGGCAGTACGGATCCGTTCGGGGCCGCTTGTGAGAGCATTCAAACGGAACTCACAAGCGGAGCCCCGAACGCTAGTGTGAAAGTAGCCTTATTTGAAAGACTGTCACATGAGAATAAGCCCCATTGCTTTATTGAGAGACTTTTACTTATTGCACACTGTATTGGGCTACAGAACTGTTTAAACGTCAAAAGTGAGAAAATCTGACATTTGTGGGTTACTAGAACGGCTTGCTGTCATTGAATAGACTGTTTCTATGCACTTAAGATGGCCACCAGAGGCCTTCTTGTTTGAAAAAATACTGCGCCATCACTGTGGAAAAGTTAGTGACACCCCCTGAAGAGCGGGAAAATCTGGTGCCACCCATTTATGCAAAATTGTCCGGCCAGCCCGTCCTACCTTTACTGTATCAATTCTGGGAGGCCGATCCTCTAGGCAAACGCAGCGCCGCCTCCTCTGTTTGTAGCCACATCAAAGTGAGACGCCGCGCACGGGAGGAGAGTGTGACGTGCGCACACCAAAAGTCGCAAGATTTCTCATGCGAGTTAACGGAGAGGATCGCATTGCTTGCTGTCCCCCAAGTAGAAATCGCAACCTGTGAGTACTCCGATTTGCCCCTGATAATCATAAGCGTCGATAGCCAGGGGCGCTGTCCGAGACTTAAACAGGCGCTGTTCAAACACTGTATTCAGCCGGCACCAAGTTTCTTAAAGGCCCATACACCCGCAAGATAGCGGTTGCCCATAGCAACGCCGCGCAAGAAAAAAAGTGTCTGCAGCCACAGTTAACATACCTCATCATAATTCCAACCCTTTTTTTAAAATATACTGTACCTTTTGCCTGTTATGAAACACCAATATGATACACAGTATCTGAATTAAAGAGTGAATGGTGTATACAATTACAGAAGAACAGAGAAAATATACATTTCTGGCCTAAAAAAAACTTGTATTCTGCGCTACAGTAACAATTATGAAATATTCCATACCTACAGGATAATACTAGATTTGGCTCCCTCTTAGGGTTTCCCCATTGCCCATAGGCTTCAGTAGTTGGGAAGGAATTAGCACAATGTATACTGAGGAAGATTTTGTTGGTAACTTTCTACAGAGCGTAATATTATTATACTGCTGTTACCATGTCTGTGCAGGAAGATAACGTGCAGCATGACCTCCGCGGACCCCCTGCGGCAGCCACAGCCGGTCCCAGCGCAATACTAACTGCTGCAGCACCAAGCTTAATGCCTTTAACTATGCCTTATTATTTTGGGGCCCTCTGGTTCCAACTATATTCTGGAGAAGTTCACACTTTAAGGGACTTTAGAGAGAAAATTCTTGCTGTGTTCAGATTGTACCCTGTATCCCCAGAACAACAGATGGAGATTCTCCTTGCGCAATTGGAAGGAGCTGCTCTCAGAGAAGTGATATCCTGGCCAAGCTCAGAGAGGAGGACACTGGAGCAGATATTTGAACGTCTCTACACCACCTTTGAACCCAGGACTGTGTCAGAGGTCAAGATGAGGTTCTTCAGCAAGAAACAGCAATCGGGTGAGTCACTCAGAGACTTTGCATTATCTTTGCAAGAAGTCCTTAGAGCTGTTGTCCAAGTAGACCCCCATGAGGCAGATAATCAGGACAAAACCCTGAAAGAGCAATTTATTGAAGGTGTCAATACAGATAATTTAAAGAGCCAGTTAAGAATGTTAGCCGCCCAGCATCCAAGTGCTGCTTTCTTAGACTTTAAAGAATTAGCTATCAGTATACTGGGAAAAAATCCACCAACAGAACCTGTAGGATCCTCTGTAGTGCCAGTAGCACAGCTGGTCACCCCTTTAAAACCTTTACCTGTCGTCAGTCAGGCAACCCAAGCTCCTATTACTGACGCAGTTGCCGCCCTTACTGAGCAAGTCCAATTCCTGAATAGAAGTCTGGAGAGAGTCCATCAAAAGTTGGAACAGTGGGAAAACCCATTATTGCTGGAGGATGAGAAACCTGTGCATAGAAGGCTCTTCTCTCCGGACCATAAAAAGACTTATTTCAGAAATTCGGGTGGACGCCCACCTGACCGCACTAGTACCCCTAAGCGGCCTATCTGCACATACTGTCACAAACCAGGCCATACTGAAGCAGCCTGCTGGCAGTTAAACGGGCGACCCCCGAGGCCAAGGACCACCCCTCGGGAGGTCCAAAAGATCCCTATTGGATGCCAAGATATGTAAGATCCCGTCCAGAAGTGACTCTTCAAATAAATGGAGTTCCTTTTGTTGCCCTAGTTGACACAGGATCCCAAGTCACTACCATTCAACAAACAGCATTTGAAAAATACTGGGACCAAAATCAGCTTACCCAGCCCCCAGAATCCTGGCTGAGTCTTATAACGGCAAACCTGTACTGATACATGGTTATTGGGAACCTACCATTCAAGTAGGAAGAACTACACTATCTCATCAAGGCATTTTTGTGGTACAAGTCAAAGAAAATAACAATAACCCTCCAATAGTCCTAGGAATGAATGTCCTCAGGAACTGTTATGTTGAGATGCTGGAAGCCTTGCACCAGTCAGTGCCTACTGCCTCCCCTGCTTCTAAGAGGGTGATCCAACAAACCATCCGTGTACTAAATGCGCAACAGAGATTCGCCAACGAAAAAGGAGAAATCTGCTGTGTCCGCATCTGAGATAATCAACCTGTGATTCTCAAACCCAACACCGAAACCCTCTTGTGGTGCCGGGCTGTAGTTGGAATTCAAGGTCAAGACTACCAAGCCCTGGTAGAGCCGCTTGTTTTGGAGGACTATCCTCTAGTTAGAGCTGCAAGAAGCCTAGTATCCGTCTCTGAAGGTAAAGTGCCTATTCGTCTCCTAAACTTGAGTGATAGCAGTGTAACACTAACAAAATACTGTCCCATTGCACAGCTGATCCAAGTTACATTTCATGATGTCATCAGTGTGACTACAGATACCAAAGAGCAACTTACTAAGAAACAGCACCCACAGGACCAAAATTTAAGCACCCCCTGGTGGAAAGAACTTCATGTGGGAGATGCTTCAACGCCAGAGAACCAATTGGAGGGAGTACTGAAAATCGTGAAGGAGCATCACCATGCCTTCAGTAAGCACTCTACAGACTACGGAGAAGTAGATATCATTAAGCACTCCATCCCTACAGGTTCACACCCACCGATCAAGGAAAGGTATCGGCCTATACCACCAACTATGTACCAATCCGTAAAGCAAATCATCCAAGAGATGAAAGACTCCAATATCATCAAAGACAGCCATAGTCCATGGGCTGCACCACTAGTCCTTGTCCGTAAAAAAGACGGCAACATCAGATTCTGTGTGGACTACAGAAAAATCTATCAAATCACTCACAAGGATGCTTACCCTTTACCACGCATAGAGGAATCCTTGACAGCTTTGGGATCTTCAGCCTACTTCTCTACTCTTGATTTAACCAGTGGATACTGGCAAGTACCAATGGCACCTGAAGATCGTGAGAAGACTGCATTTACCACCCCTATGGGCTTATTTGAGTTCAACTGCATGCCTTTTGGACTTTGCAATGCGCCCGGAACTTTTCAGAGATTAATGGAGCGTTGTCTGGGCCACAAAAATTTTAAAACTGTCCTGTTATACTTAGATGATGTCATCATCTACTCCAAATCTTATGAAGATCACTTGAAACATCTGGCCAAAGTTTTTCAAGTCCTCATTAAACATGGACTCAAAGTCAAACCATCTAAGTGTTACCTACTGAAGCCAGAAGTCAAATACTTAGGGCATATTGTCAGCTCTGAAGGTTTTAAACCGGATCCAAAGAAGATAGCCGCAGTCCGAAATTAACCTACTCCTACTATGGTGAAAAAAGTGAGAAGTTTTCTCAGTTTTGCGGGATATTATAGACGCTTCATTACTCATTTTGCCCAAATTGCAGAACCAATATTAGAACTTCTGAGAGGACATCCTAAAAGATATCAGAAATCTCCAATACCAGTTGAATGGAACACCGAAAGAGAAATTGCCTTCCAGCTCCTGAAAAAGAAGTTAACAGAACCACCAATCTTAGGCTATCCAGATTACCAACAGCCATTTGATCTTTACACAGATGCCAGTAAGAAAGGCCTGGGAGCTGTCTTGTCGCAAATACAAGAAGGTAAAGAAAGAGTCATTTCCTACGCTAGTAGATCTCTTAGAGGTACTGAGAGAAACAACTAAAACTATAGTTCCTTCAAATTGGAATTCCTCGCACTCGTTTGGGCTGTTACAGAGAAATTTAAAGATTACCTTGCCGCAACACCATTCGTGGCCTTCACAGATAACAGCCCGCTAGCGCATCTTAACACCGCCAAGTTGGGAGCATTAAAACAAAGATAGGCCTCACGCCTTGCTAACTACAATTTTACCGTGAAGTACAGAACAGGAAAAGCAAATGAAAATGCGGATGCATTATCCTATTTACCGACCCAAGAAGACCATACTACCCAAGAAGACGTTTGGGAAGAGGTGGAGATGCCATCCTTCTACAAAAACTTTGCCCACCAAGACATTATCACCATTAAAGGGAAAAAGGATAATCTTCAACAACAAGTGGATCCAAAATCTCAAGTGGACAAAGAAAGATGGATCAAGCTGCAAAATGAAAGCAGAGTGTTGGGTGAACTGCAAGATTTCTTCACCAGTGGAAGAACACCAGAAAGAATCCGCAGGAGGAATGCTGATCCAGAATTGTCAAAACTATGGAGACATAGAAAACACCTCTTTCTACAGAAGGGCCTACTATTAAGAAGGACCTTAGATCCAATTACCTGGGATTGTCTGTATCAAATTTTTATTCCGCGCCGAGATGCAAGAATAATTATTGCGATGTACCATGATCAATCAGGACACTTTGGCGTGCCGAAGACAGAAGCCACCATCCGTAGAAGATTCTACTGGATCGGGATGAGAGGAGACATTGAAAAGTGGTGTCCAGAGTGTACCACCTGTGCTGTTGGAAGAAATGAAAAACATGACCAAAAAGCACCCTTACATCCAATTGTAAGCCGAACACCGCTAGAAATAGTTGCAATTGAGCATGTGAAGCTGGAACCAAGTCGCTCAGGTTAAATATACGCTATGATCGTCATTGATCATTACACTAAATTTGTTGTAGCCGTACCTGTCAAGGACTTGACCGCCAAAACTACTGCAGAAGCTTTCTGGAAACATTTCTTGTTGCCATATGGATGCCCAGAAAGAATCCTTACAGATCAGGGATCTGCCTTTGAGTCGCAACTCTTCAAAGAACTGTGTACCTTTCACAACTGTCAGAAAATCAGGATCACAGCATACCATCCCCAAGGGAATGGGCTTTGCGAAAAAATGAACCAAACTCTAATTGAGATGTTAAGAGCCGTATCACCTGCTACCAGAAATGATTGGCCTACTCTACTGCGTCAATTGATGTACACCTACAATAACACTATTCATTGTTCTACTGGGTATACACACTACTATCTTATGTTTGGCTGACAAGGTATACTACCTGCTGATCATACTTTGGGCGTGCAAGTGCCTGATGCAATCAACCCTCTACCAAAAACTGATTGGGTGAGTGAGCACCAAAGATGTTTGATTGATGCACAAGAAATTGTTCGACAACGCATGGAACATGCTCATGAAAAACAACAGAAAGATTATAACCAATCTGCCAAAGGAGAATCTCTCAAAATTGGTGATCGTGTGTGGTTAAAAAACAACCATCGTACCAGCAAATTAGATAGCAAATGGGAAAGAGAACTTTACACCATTACCGCTATTCTCAACCCAGAGACTGATACTTATGAGATCACCCAAGAGGACAAGTCACGTGTAGTGCATCGAAATCGCCTTAAATTGTGTCTCAAGGAAGATACTCAAGAAGAAATTACTCAAGAAGCAGCTGTTCAAGAGGAAATTCAATCTGTAATACCAGAGCCTGTAAAAATATTTGATTCAAAAGAATCAATACAGTCCTTTGAAAAAACGTTATTAGACTCTGATCCTTTACAATGGTTCTTAACTCCCTAGCTCAACATCTTAGTGCCTGCTAAGACCAACACCACCGCACTTCAACCAGAAGTTGTATCTACTACAGCTCAGGAAACCCCAAGTTCCCTTGAAACAAGGCCTGTAGAGTCTCAGCCACTTCGTAGATCCGACAGGATTACAAGAGGACAACCACCTGTCCGTTATAGAGATTTCCTGCCCCAGCAGCCAAGAAGGCAACTTCCAGCTCTGCCGATTCAACATTGAGTACATCCTTACCTTGCCTGGAGTTCCAGAATTCAAGAAAGAGACTGACCTACGTTTATTATGTTCTATTTCCTTAAAGGACTTTTTAAGGGACTATTTACCTTTCATCCGTTTTGCAACGTTCAAGCCTGCACCCGGAGATAGACTTTCACGCACCTGAGCCTCTGTGATATGCTCTTTTGACATTTTCTTGTGCCCAGGGAACGGACTCATACCCTGTGAGCCTCCTGAGATATTATTTTTGTTTTTTCCTTTTTTCCATCTCATTAGGGACTATCCTGGTTCCCTCCATACATCATCAGTCTTCAGAGGAAAAAATTCTACCCCATTTGTCACCTTTTGTCACATTTCGTTGTTGCCTGAGATATGTTTGCCTAACCCATTTTACTTTCAGGTACAAGTAATACAAGAAATGGAGTTATGGTATTATTTTCTATGCATGCATGCTTTTCCCTCTTCTTATATCTTACAGGAAGTGACAACATCGAGTCAAGAATGTGTCGAGGTCGACTTATGTTTTACCATGGCGGTATGCAGTGTCCCACTCAGGATACGTGGGAACTGCAAAATCACTGTAAAACTGCATTATTGCATTGCATGTTATTTGCATTATATCACCTGTTGTATCCCTGTTCATAGGCTGGCTAGGTGTAATTTATACATCCCACCATTAGATGGGGATAGCACTACTCTGGGGATATCCAGCCCAGCTCAGGTCTGATCTGTAGTTAGTCTATTGTTAAGTTTAAGAGAGTGCAGCTCAAGCACAGAACTGCTTAGGTCCAAAATGGGACAAAGAAAAGAAAGACTAAAAAACAAAAGGATAAAAGCCACTATCCAGGCATCAAAGACCTTTGGGAATCCAGATGAAGGATACTTAGCCACAGGCAACCTCACCAAGATACACTGGTTTAAAAAGGACCTAGAAGTGAAGTTAAAACCCAGCCAAACCTATTAACAGTGGATCAAAAGAATTCCTCTAAAGAACAAAAGACTGTTTTCTGTCTGGATGTATATGCCGCAACTGGAACCAACTTCAGTAAAAGTTGTGAGTTGTATCCTACCACTGTCTACTTCATTCTTCAATTTAATTACAACTGGTTGCACCACCATTAACGGTACTGGCGTTACGACAAATACCACCAAGGGACCCAGCGGCCACAAGCACCCTAAACACCACTGCCATCAAGGGCACCTCAACCTCCATCTAGGCTGGTGCTTCCCTACCACAGAGTGTGCCCCGGAGGATTTCGTGCTGTCTTCCTCATCACTGTGCTGCTGGCCCAGGGAGGCTTTCTGCTAACCGTGAGTAAACCGATGAACTGTATTATTATTGGCCCCTCATCGGCCCACCGTGCACCTCACGTGTGGCCCCTGCGGTTCTGGCACTCCACACATACAAAAAGTTTCATTTTATTTTTATTAGCATCTTTCATTTAGACATATGAGTATATTTACATGTACTATAAAAAAACTTTTTCATTAAAGAAATCATTTGCAATGTCACTAGACTTTGAAAAAACGTTTGATCTGTCATAGCAACATATCAAAAGTTTTGATCGGTGGGGTCTGAGTTGTAAGGGCCAAAAATCGCCAGATCTAGGAAAAAGAAGAGCTTGTATAGCAGGAGTTAAAGAAAGATGGACTCAATAAAAGTCTTACTGACTCATATCAGTTCTGTCCCCTGCACTCCGACCACACCGATCAAAACTTTTAAATGTGTCACTATGTGTATGAAAGTGCAGTGACCCTTTAAATCTTAATCTTTTTTCTTTACAATATAAAGTTTCTTATTACAATGTGTGATCAGTACGGACATCATTCAAACCCTTTTTTTTTAAATATACTGTACCTTTTGCCTGTTATGAAACACCAATATGATACACAGTATCTGAATTAAAGAGTGAATGGTGTATACAATTACAGAAGAACAGAGAAAATATATATTTCTGGCCTAAAAAAAACTTGTATTCTGCGCTACAGTAACAATTATGAAATATTCCATACCTACAGGATAATACTAGATTTGGCTCCCCCTTAGGGTTTCCCCATTGCCCATAGGCTTCAGTAGTTGGGAAGGAATTAGCACAATGTATACTGAGGAAGATTTTGTTGATAACTTTCTACAGAGCGTAATATTATTATGATTTAAATACCTCGGTGAGCTGGTGCATCGTCATCCATGAAGATAAAATTAGGCCTGTGTTGTTCATGCAGAGGCACAATGAATAGATTAACGATGTTATTCAAGTAGAATGGGCTTGTCACTGTACCATTTACAAAGTAGGCTGGTTCTTGACAAAGGGGCCGCTTATATGGTGGATCTGGTGATCTCTATAATGGGGACCCCCTTTTGCTCGGTTTTCATTCCTTTAACCACTTAGGGACCAGGCTCATTTTCACCTTAAGGACCAGGCCATTTTTTGCAAATCTGCCCAGTGTCACTTTAAGTGGTGATAACTTTAAAACGCTTTGACTTATCCAGGCCATTCTGAGACTGTTTTTTAATCACATATTGTACTTCATGACACTGCTAAAATGAAGACCAAAAAAAAAAAAATTTATTTATAAAAAAATACCAAATTTACCAAATTTTTTTTAAAAATTGCAAATTTCCAAGTTTCAATTTCTCTACTTCTATAATACATAGTAATACCTCCAAAAATAGTTATTTCTTTACATTCCCCATATGTCTACTTCATGTTTGGATCATTTTGGGAATGATATTTTATTTTTTGGGGATGTTACAAGGCTTAGAAGTTTAGAAGCAAATCTTGAAATTTTTCAGAAATTTTCAAAAAAAATATTTTTAGGGACCAGTTCAGGTCTGAAGTCACTTTGCGAGGCTTACATAATAGAAACCACCCAAAAATGACCCCATTCTAGAAACTACACCCCTCAAGGTATTCAAAACTGATTTTACAAACTTTGTTAACCCTTTAGGTGTTCCACAAGAATTAATGGAAAATAGAGATACAATTTCAAAATTTCACTTTTTTGGCAGATTTTCCATTTTAATAATTTTTTTCCAGTTACAAAGCAAGGGTTAACAGCCAAACCAAACTCAATATTTATGGCCCTGATTCTGTAGTTTACAGAAACCCCCCATATGTGGTCGTAAACTACTGTACCGGCACACTGCAGGGCGCAGAAGGAAAGGAATGCCATACGGTTTTTGGAAGGCAGATTTTGCTGGACTCCATGTCCCATTTGAAGCCCCCCTGATGCACCCCTAGAGTAGAAACTCCATAAAAGTGACCCCATTTTAGAAACGAAGTGATAGGGTGGCAGTATTGTTGGTATTAGTTTAGGGTACATATGATTTTTGGTTGCTCTATATTACACTTTTTGTGAGGCAAGGTAACAAGAAATAGCTGTTTTGGCACCGTTTTTATTTTTTGTTATTTACAACATTTATCTGACAGGTTAGATCATGTTATATTTTTATAGACCAGGTTGTCATGGATGCGGCAATACCTAATATGTATACTTTTTTTTTATTTATGTAAGTTTTACACAATGATTTCTTTTTTGAAACAAAAAAAATCAGGTTTTAGTGTTTCCATAGTCTGAGAGCTATAATTTTTACAGTTTTTGGGCGATTACCTTGGGTAGGGTATTATTTTTGTGGGATGAGATGAAGGTTTTATTGGCACTATTTTGGCGTGCGTGTGACTTTTTGATCGCTTGCTATTTCACTTTTTGTGATGTAAGGTGACAAAAAATGGCTTTTTTTACACCGTTTTTATTTTTATTTTTTTACGGTGTACATCTGAGGGGTTAGGTCATGTGATACTTTTATAGAGCTGGTCGATACGGACGCGGAAATACCTAATATGTATACTTTATTTATGTAAGTTTTACACAATTATATCATTTTTGAAACAAAAAAAAAATCATGTTTTAGTGTCTCCATATTCTGAGAGCCATAGTTTTTTCAGTTTTTGGGCGATTATCTTAGGTAGGGTCTCATTTTTCGTGGGATGAGATTACGGTTTGATTGGCACTATTTTGGGGTGCATATGACTTTTTGATCGCTTGCTGTTGTACTTTTTGTGATGTAAGGTGACAAAAAAATGGTTTATTTAGCACAGTTTTTATTTTTTATTTTTTACAGTGTTCATCTGAGGGGTTAGGTCATGTGATATTTTTATAGAGCCGTTCGATACGGATGTGGCAATACCTAATATGTATACTTTTTTTTATTTATGTAAGTTTTACACAATAACAGCTTTTTTAAAACAAAAAAAATGATGTTTTAGTGTCTCCATATTCTGAGCCATAGTTTTTTTATTTTTTGGGCGATTGTCTCAGGTAGGGGCTCATTTTTTGTGGGATGAGGTGACGGTTAGATTGGTAATATTTTGGTGGGCAAACGCCTTTTTGATCGCTTGCTGTTGTACTTTTTGTGATGTAAGGTGACAAAAAAATGGTTTATTTAGCAGTTTTTATTTTTTATTTTTTACGGTGTTCATCTGAGGGGTTAGGTCATGTGATATGTTTATAGAGCCGGTCGATACGGATGCGGCGATACCTAATATGTATACTTTTTTTTCCCCTTATTTTTCACAAATTTTTTAAAACTTTATTTGGGGAAAATGGCGTTTTTGTTTATTTTTATTCGAAACTATTAATTTTTTGGGGGGAAAACTTAATTTTTTCAACTTTTTTTTTCACTCCCCCCCCCCCCCCACTTTTACGACTTGAAATTTTGGGGGTCTAATCCTTTACAATGCATTCCAATATTTCTGTATTGGAATGCATTGGCTGTATGAGTAATACTGCGTGTATTACTCATACAGCTTCCGGCCTGTGAGATCCAGGGGGCTGTATCTCACAGGCCCGTCACCGGAAGGCAGCGCGCTGCCTTCCTTAGGCATCGTGCTGCCTTCCATGCCATCGGGTCCCCCCTACAGCCGCATGTGGACCCGATGGCACCGCCGATTGCGCCGCAAACCGCAGGTAAAGCCGCAAACCGCAGGTCTGAATTGACGGGGACCCCCCCCGCGCGCATTTAACCAAGGTGCCTGCTCAATGATTTGAGCAGGCACCGGGTTACGAACACCGCCCGACGGGTGGCGGTGATCGGAAATACACATGACGTACCGGTACCTCATGTATCCTTAAGTACCAGGACAACATGCCGTACCGGTACGTCATGTGTCCTTAAGAGGTTAAGGGATATCTGGCTTTCACTGTGATGAACACCCATAACTGGGGCTCCATGGTTATTTAGCATTTTACTGTTTCCCAGGGAGCTTTGCACTTTGGATTGCTGTGTTGAGACTTTTAAATGAAGCTCCACTGTGTTTTTTGTAGCTGGTCTCCCTAAGATCAGGTATTGTTTTGTTTGAGTGTAGAGCAGGTCTGTATTGACTAGACACACCTGCCCACACTGTAACAGCACCACCACCAAAGGCAAATAGTGGCTGATGCATAGTGCTCTCCTTGACGTATCCAACATCGTTGGCGACCACCATCATTTCTGCTCAACAAGCATCAACTTTCATCGATGAACAGCCCACTGGTCCCTCATCCAGCATAGATGCTCCTTGGCCCATGAAAGAAGATGACACCTGTGGTCCCGTTCCCTTGCAGGTCGTCTAGCATGCAGACCACACTGATGTAAATGGTTTTGAAAGGTCTGAGTCTGACGTGACACTAAGGTGCCTCTCACATCCCTTTAAATGTGCCTAGAGTTGTGTGGCATTCATATAGAGATGGCCTTGTGATTTGCCCGGCGGTCGTTTTGAGGCGAACTTTGCGTGTTCGCAATTCGTCGAACATGCGAACATATGGAGAAATTAGCGCCCGCCATATTATTTTACATTGTGAAGAACTTTGACCCATGACACATCCATCAGGTGGTACAGGACAGCCAATTGAGACATTTCATCACATGGACATACCCCCTACCTTATAAATAAACCTGATCTGGCCGCCATTTTACATTCAGTGTTTTGCCAGTGTAGGGAGAGGTTGCTGTGTGGAGCAGGGACAGGCTGTTAGGGACACCAAACACTAGCTAATAGGGCAACAAAAGTCATTTTAAGCACTAGTATAGGTGTGCTATCGATATGTGTGATACACAGAGGGGTGCGATATACTTATAATATACTTTTATAATTAGTCTAAAACACATAGATCTATATAGTGATCACCTGGAAGTCAGAGGCCTAGGGGCTAGGGGCTTACTAGGGCCATTTTTATATAGGGTAAGGTTCCGGACGGGGTCGCTCTTATCAGGGCGGGTGGTCTGTGGTTAGACTATCAGGGCCAGAATAGCACCCCCCTGTAGGGCAAAATCCGGGACTGATCTTTGTCCACCCTGTCCTTCAATACCACACCATCATCTAGCCCAGGGATGGATGTTTTTTTGCTTTCCCTCCTGGATTCATCGATGTGACTGGAACCCCCCGGATTGTGGTAGGACATATGGTTTCTGATTTGGTGCCGCCGAGCACCTGATTTAGTGCCGCCGAGCACTTGTTATTGCCTACCACATCTTTGTTTTTTGGTTAACTTTAATAATTAATTTTTTTTTCATTTTGAGGGATATCTTTTCCATTCACATGTCCGCAAAATGGGTCCGCATCCGTTCCACCATTTTGTGGAACTGGTGCAGACCCATTCATTTTCAAAGGGGCTGGAATGTGCGCAATTGCAGACAAGATTAGGCATTTTCTATTATAGTGCCGGCGATGTGTGGTCTACAAATTGCGGAATGCACATTGCGAATGTCCGTGTTTTGCGGATCTGCAAAACACTTACGGACGTGTGAATGGACCCTCATAGTAAAATTATTAAAGGTTACGTTTTATCTTCATGTATATTCTAATGGATTGCCTTCCTTATAGAATGTTATAATATACTTTCTATGTTAGAAAGTATATTATAGTGCATTTGTATTGTGCGGCAGTTGTGTGCGGTTCTGCTGCGATACTGCAGGTATATAGAGGGACAAGCGTTATTGGAACAAATAATTTCTACTGGTGTGATATACCAGTCGTCCCCCAAAAAAACAGATTGAAGCGGGGTGTTATATACCAATATACTTTCTTTATAGTGCATTTGGGTACTGTATAGTGCATTTGCGCATGCGCGTACGCAAAAATTATATTGCCGATATTTCGCAATGAAAACAAAAATTAATGGAGATCGCAAATTCGAATAATACATCTGGTATGTCACTGTCCATGTTGTGGGACTATTTGTGCACTTCTAGTAATTATTTCTTGGCTGCAAATATGAGCTGAAGGTTTTTCAGGTTCGCCTGCCATTAAAATGAATGGGACCTGCCGCAAACTTGCGATTCGCGAACATTTGATCGTGTTCGCGCGATCGCGTTCGCGAACCGGCCCGGCAGATGTTCATCCATCAATATTCATCATGTGGTTCATGGGCATTGTTTACAATGAAGCGGTCATCATTGCGGGATGTGGCCAAAGAATGTCCACTTCTATGCCTTCCTGGGACTCTTCCAGTCTCTCTGTATGTCTGTTGTAACCTGCTGATGACACTCTGTGACACTCAGTGGACACTTCTGTCTGAGAACAACCTGCTTAACCACCTCCGGACCGCCTAACGCAGGATCGCGTTCCGGAGGTGGCAGCCCTGCGCAGAGTCACGCATATATGCGTCATCTCGCGATGGCCGAGATTTCCTGTGAACGCGCGCACACAGGCGCGCGCGCTCACAGGAACGGAAGGTAAGAGAGTTGATCTCCAGCCTGCCAGCGGCGATCGTTCGCTGGCAGGCTGGAGATGTGTTTTTTTTAACCCCTAACAGGTATATTAGACGCTGTTTTGATAACAGCGTCTAATATACCTGCTACCTGGTCCTCTGGTGGTCCCATTTGTTTGGATCGACCACCAGAGGACACAGGTAGCTCAGTAAAGTCCCACCAAGCACCACTACACTACACTACACTCCCCCCCCCGTCACTTATTAACCCCTTATTAGCCCCTGATCACCCCTGATCACCCCATATAGACTCCCTGATCACCCCCCTGTCATTGATCACCCCCCTGTCATTGATTACCCCCCTGTAAAGCTCCATTCAGATGTCCGCATGATTTTTACGGATCCACTGATAGATGGATCGTATCCGCAAAACGCATCCGGACGTCTGAATGAAGCCTTACAGGGGCGTGATCAATGACTGTGGTTATCACCCCATATAGACTCCCTGATCACCCCCCCCTGTCATTGATTACACCCCTGTCATTGATCAACCCCCTGTAAAGCTCCATTCAGACGTCCGCATGATTTTTACGGATGCACTGATAGATGGATCCGATCCGCAAAACGCATCCGGACGTCTGAATGAAGCCTTACAGGGGCATGATCAATGACTGTGGTGATCACCCCATATAGACTCCCTGATCACCCCCCTGTAAAGCTCCATTCAGATGTCCGCATGATTTTTACGGATGCACTGATAGATGGATCCGATCCGCAAAACGCATCCGGACGTCTGAATGAAGCCTTACAGGGGCATGATCAATGACTGTGGTGATCACCCCATATAGACTCCCTGATCACCCCCCTGTAAAGCTCCATTCAGATGTCCGCATGATTTTTACGGATGCACTGATAGATGGATCCGATCCGCAAAATGCATCCGGACGTCTGAATGAAGCCTTACAGGGGCATGATCAATGACTGTGGTGATCACCCCATATAGACTCCCTGATCACCCCCCTGTCATTGATTACCCCCCTGTAAAGCTCCATTCAGATGTCCGCATGATTTTTACGGATGCACTGATAGATGGATCGGATCCGCAAAACGCATCCGGACGTCTGAATGAAGCCTTACAGGGGAGTGATCAATGACTGTGGTGATCACCCCATATAGACTCCCTGATCACCCCCCTGTAAAGCTCCATTCAGATGTCCGCATGATTTTTACGGATGCACTGATAGATGGATCCGATCCGCAAAACGCATCCGGACGTCTGAATGAAGCCTTACAGGGGCATGATCAATGACTGTGGTGATCACCCCATATAGACTCCCTGATCACCCCCCTGTAAAGCTCCATTCAGATGTCCGCATGATTTTTACGGATGCACTGATAGATGGATCCGATCCGCAAAATGCATCCGGACGTCTGAATGAAGCCTTACAGGGGCATGATCAATGACTGTGGTGATCACCCCATATAGACTCCCTGATCACCCCCCTGTCATTGATTACCCCCCTGTAAAGCTCCATTCAGATGTCCGCATGATTTTTACGGATGCACTGATAGATGGATCGGATCCGCAAAACGCATCCGGACGTCTGAATGAAGCCTTACAGGGGAGTGATCAATGACTGTGGTGATCACCCCATATAGACTCCCTGATCACCCCCCTGTCATTGATTACCCCCCTGTAAAGCTCCATTCAGATGTCCGCATGATTTTTACGGATGCACTGATAGATGGATCGGATCCGCAAAACGCATCCGGACGTCTGAATGAAGCCTTACAGGGGCGTGATCAATGACTGTGGTGATCACCCCATATAGACTCCCTGATCACCCCCCTGTCATTGATTACCCCCCTGTCATTGATTACCCCCCTGTAAAGCTCCATTCAGACGTCCGCATGAATTTTACGGATCCACTGATAGATGGATCGGATCCGCAAAACGCATCCGGACGTCTGAATGAAGCCTTACAGGGGCGTGATCAATGACTGTGGTGATCACCCCATATAGACTCCCTGATCACCCCCCCTGTCATTGATCAACCCCCCTGTCATTGATCAACCCCCCTGTCATTGATCAACCCCCCTGTCATTGATCACCCCCCTGTCATTGATCACCCCTCTGTAAGGCTCCATTCAGATATTTTTTTGGCCCAAGTTAGCAGAATTTTTTTTTTTTTTTCTTACAAAGTCTCATATTCCACTAACTTGTGTCAAAAAATAAAATCTCACATGAACTCACCATACCCCTCACGGAATCCAAATGCGTAAATTTTTTTAGACATTTACATTCCAGACTTCTTCTCACGCTTTAGGGCCCCTAGAATGCCAGGGCAGTATAAATACCCCACATGTGACCCCATTTCGGAAAGAAGACACCCCCAGGTATTCCGTGAGGGGCATATTGAGTCCATGAAAGATTGAAATTTTTGTCCCAAGTTAGCGGAACGGGAGACTTTGTGAGAAAAAAATTTAAAATATCAATTTCCGCTAACTTGTGCCAAAAAAAAAAAAAAAATTCTATGAACTCGCCATGCCCCTCATTGAATACCTTGGGGTGTCTTCTTTCCAAAATGGGGTCACATGTGGGGTATTTATACTGCCCTGGCATTCTAGGGGCCCCAAAGCGTGAGAAGAAGTCTGGTATCCAAATGTCTAAAAATGCCCTCCTAAAAGGAATTTGGGCACCTTTGCGCATCTAGGCTGCAAAAAAGTGTCACACATCTGGTATCGCCGTACTCAGGAGAAGTTGGGGAATGTGTTTTGGGGTGTCATTTTACATATACCCATGCTGGGTGAGAGAAATATCTTGGTCAAATGCCAACTTTGTATAAAAAAATGGGAAAAGTTGTCTTTTGCCAAGATATTTCTCTCACCCAGCATGGGTATATGTAAAATGACACCCCAAAACACATTCCCCAACTTCTCCTGAATACGGCGATACCACATGTGTGACACTTTTTTGCAGCCTAGGTGGGCAAAGGGGCCCATATTCCAAAGAGCACCTTTAGGATTTCACAGGTCATTTACCTACTTACCACACATTAGGGCCCCTGGAAAATGCCAGGGCAGTATAACTACCCCACAAGTGACCCCATTTTGGAAAGAAGACACCCCAAGGTATTCCGTGAGGGGCATGGCGAGTTCCTAGAATTTTTTATTTTTTGTCACAAGTTAGTGGAAAATGCTTATTTTTTTTTTTATTTTTTTTTTCATACAAAGTCTCATATTCCACTAACTTGTGACAAAAAATAAAAAGTTCCATGAACTCACTATGCCCATCAGCGAATACCTTGGGGTCTCTTCTTTCCAAAATGGGGTCACTTGTGGGGTAGTTATACTGCCCTGGCATTCTAGGGGCCCAAATGTGTGGTAAGGAGTTTGAAATCAAATTCTGTAAAAAATGACCTGTGAAATCCGAAAGGTGCTCTTTTGAATATGGGCCCCTTTGCCCACCTAGGCTGCAAAAAAGTGTCACACATCTGGTATCTCCGTAATCGGGAGAAGTTGGGGAATGTGTTTTGGGGTGTCATTTTACATATACCCATGCTGGGTGAGAGAAATATCTTGGCAAAAGACAACTTTTCCCATTTTTTTATACAAAGTTGGCATTTGACCAAGATATTTATCTCACCCAGCATGGGTATATGTAAAAAGACACCCCAAAACACATTCCTCAACTTCTCCTGAATACAGAGATACCAGATGTGTGACACTTTTTTGCAGCCTAGGTGGGCAAAGGGGCCCACATTCCAAAGAGCACCTTTCGGATTTCACAGGTCATTTACCTACTTACCACACATTTGGGCCCCTAGAATGCCAGGGCAGTATAACTACCCCACAAGTGACCCCATTTTGGAAAGAAGAGACCCCAAGGTATTCGCTGATGGGCATAGTGAGTTCATGGAAGTTTTTATTTTTTGTCACAAGTTTGTGGAATATGAGACTTTGTATGAAAAAAAAAATAAAAAAAAAAATCATCATTTTCCACTAACTTGTGACAAAAAATAAAAAATTCTAGGAACTCGCCATGCCCCTCACGGAATACCTTGGGGTGTCTTCTTTCCAAAATGGGGTCACTTGTGGGGTAGTTATACTGCCCTGGTATTCTAGGGGCCCAAATGTGTGGTAAGGAGTTTGAAATCAAATTCAGGAAAAAATGAGGAGTGAAATCCGAAAGGTGCTCTTTGGAATATGGGCCCCTTTGCCCACCTAGGCTGCAAAAAAGTGTCACACATCTGGTATCCCCGTACTCAGGAGAAGTTGAGGAATGTGTTTTGGGGTGTCTTTTTACATATACCCATGCTGGGTGAGATAAATATCTTGGTCAAATGACAACTTTGTATAAAAAAATGGGAAAAGTTGTCTTTTGCCAAGATATTTCTCTCACCCAGCATGGGTATATATAAAATGACACCCCAAAACACATTCCCCACCTTCTCCTGAGTACGGAGATACCAGATGTGTGACACTTTTTTGCAGCCTAGGTGGGCAAAGGGGCCCATATTCCAAAGAGCACCTTTCGGATTTCACAGGTCATTTTTTACAGAATTTGATTTCAAACTCCTTACCACACATTTGGGCCCCTAGAATGCCAGGGCAGTATAACTACCCCACAAGTGACCCCATTTTGGAAAGAAGAGACCCCAAGGTATTCGCTGATGGGCATAGTGAGTTCATAGAACTTTTTATTTTTTGTCACAAGTTAGTGGAATATGAGACTTTGTAAGAAAAAAAAAAAAAAAAATCATAATTTTCCGCTAACTTGTGACAAAAAATAAAAAGTTCTATGAACTCACTATGCCCATCAGCGAATACCTTAGGGTGTGTACTTTCAGAAATGGGGTCATTTGTGGGGTGTTTGTACTGTCTGGCCATTGTAGAACCTCAGGAAACATGACAGGTGCTCAGAAAGTCAGAGCTGCTTCAAAAAGCGGAAATTCACATTTTTGTACCATAGTTTGTAAACGCTATAACTTTTACCCAAACCATTTTTTTTTTTACCCAAACATTTTTTTTATCAAAGACATGTAGAACTATAAATTTAGAGCAAAATTTCTATATGGATGTCGTTTTTTTTGCAAAATTTTACAACTGAAAGTGAAAAATGTCATTTTTTTTGCAAAAAAATCGTTAAATTTCGATTAATAACAAAAAAAGTAAAAATGTCAGCAGCAATGAAATACCACCAAATGAAAGCTCTATTAGTGAGAAGAAAAGGAGGTAAAATTCATTTGGGTGGTAAGTTGCATGACCGAGCAATAAACGGTGAAAGTAGTGTAGGTCAGAAGTGTTAAAAAGTGGCCTGGTCTTTCAGGGTGTTTAAGCACTGGGGGCTGAAGTGGTTAAAGCCTCACAATGGCGAGGT